>NW_026111405.1:310000-620000 GCF_024679095.1 Eriocheir sinensis | reverse complement strand
TTTTGTATATATTTTTATGTAAATTTTCGTTATTTTATGTGTATTTTGTATATTTATTTTCCCACAAATATACGTTCTTTTATCGGAATTTTGTTTATTTATTTTGATACGAATTTGCATTATTTGAGGTATATTTGGTATATATATATTTTTATACTTATTTACATCATTTTATATGTATTTTGAATGTATATTTTTATAGAAATTTACTCTATTTTATGTGTATTCGTATATATATTTTGATAAAGATTTACATTATTGATGTGTATTTTGCATATCTATTTCAATACAAATTTACTTTATTGTATGTACATTTTGTATATTTATTTTAATACAATTAAATTAATTTAAGTGTTTTTTTGTATATATATTTTTATGCAAATATGCGTTTTTATATGGGTATTTTGCATCTTTATTTTCATAAAAATTTACATTATTTTCTTGATATTCTGTTTATTTATTTTGATACGATTTAACATTATTGTATGTGTATTTTGTATATATTTTTTTTATACATATCTACATTATTTACTGTTTATTTTATATATATATTTTATCCAAATTTACGTTATTTTATGTGTATTTGTTTATATATTTTCATATAAATTTACAATATTTTATGTGTATTTTGTATATGTATTTCAATACAAATTTGCCTAATTTGATGTGTATTTTGCATATCTATTTTGAAACAAATTTAAACTATTTTTGTGTATTTTTGTATATATTTTTATACAAATTTTAGTTATTTTATTTGTATTTTGTATATATATTTTCCTACAAATATACATTCTTATATTGGAATTTTGTTTATTTATTTTGATACGAGTTTACATTATTTTATGTGTATTTTGTATATATATTTTTCTACGTATTTAAATTATTTTATGTGTAATTTGTATATACATTTTCATAAAAATATACGTTATTTCATTGTGTGTATTCGTATATATTTTGATACAAATTTTATACAAATTCATGTTATTTGATGTGTATTTGTATATATATTTTCATACAAATTTAAATGTGTATTTGGTATACATTTTTTTATACGTATTTACTTCATTTTATGTATATTTTGTATATATATTTTTATAGAAATCTACGTTATTTTGTGTATTCGTATATATATTTTGAAACAAATTTACATTGTTTGATATGTAATTTGCATATCTATTTCAATACAAATTTACCTTAATGAATGTGCATTTTGTATATTTATTTTAAAACAAATTTAAAAGTTTTATGTGTATTATGGTATATATATATTTTATAAAAAATGCGTTATTTTATTGGTATTCTGCATCTTTATTTTCATACAAATTTACATTATTTTATTAATATTCTGTGTATTTATTTTGATACGATTTTACACTATTCTATTTGTGTTTTGTATATATTTTTTTCAGACATATTTGCATTATTTAATGTGTATTTTGTATATATATTTTATACAAATTTACCTTTTTTAAAGTGCATTTGTTTATATATTTTCATTCAAATTTACATTCTTTTATGTGTATTTTGTATATGAATTTCAATACAAATTTACCTATTTTTATGTGTATTTTGTATATTTATTTTCAAACAAATTTAAAATAATTTTGTGTATTTTTATATGTATTTTTTATATATATTTTTATAGAAATTTACGTTTTTTTATGTGTATTCTTGTATATATTTTGAAATAAATTTACATTGTTTCATTATTGTTTTGCATATCTATTTCAATACAAATTTACCATACTGTATGTGCATTTTGTATATTTATTTTAATACAAATTTAATTATTTGATGTGTGATTTTGTGTACTTATTTTTTTTATAAAAATATGCTTTTTTTGATGGGTATTTTTCATCTTTATTTTCATACACATTTACATTATTTTATTGATATTCTGTGTATTTATTTTGATACGATTTTACATTATTCTATGTGTGTTTTGTATTTATTTTATTTTACATATTTACATTATTTAATGTGCATTTTCTATATATATTTTATTCAAATATATGCTACTTAATGTCTATTTGTTTATATATTTTCATACAAATTTACTTTATTTTATGTGTATTTTGTATATGTATTTCAATACAAATTTACCAAATTTTATGTGTATTTTTTATATCTTTTTCCATACAATTTGAAATTATTTATGTATATTTTTGTATATATTTTTATACAAATTCTAGTTATTTTATATATTATTTTGTATAATTATTTTCCTACTTATATACATTCTTTTATTATAATTTAGTTTATTGAATTTGAGACGAATTCACCTTATTTTAGGTGTATTTTGTATATATATTTTTATACATATTTACATCATATTAAGTGTATTTTGTAAATATATTTTCATAGAAATTTACTTTATTTTATGAGTTTTCGTATATATATTTTAATACAAATCTACATTATTTGATGTGTATTTTGCATATCTATTTCAATACAAATTTACCTTATTGTACGTGCATTTTGCATATTTGTTTTAATACAAATTTAATTATTTTATGTGTATTTTTGTATATATATTTTTATACAAATATTTGTTATTATATGGGTATTTTGCATCTTTATTTTCATAGAAATTTACATTATTTTATTGATATTCTGCTTATTTATTTTGATACGGTTTTACATTATTCTTTGTGTATTTTGTATATATTTTTTATATATTTTTCAATTATTTAATGTTTATTTTGTATATATATTTTATACAAATTTACATTATTTTATGTGTATCTGTTTATATATTTTGACACAAATTTACAATATTTTATGGGTATTTTGTATATATATTTCAAAAGAAATTTACCAAGTTTTATGTGCATTTTGTATATCTATTTTCATACAAATTCAAATTATTTCTGGGTATTTTTGTATATATTTTAAAACAAATTTTAGTTATATTATGTGTATTTTGTAAATTTGTTTTCATTCAAATATATATTATTTTATTTGTATTTTGTTGATTTATTTTCATACGAATTTATATTATTTTATATGTACTTTGTATATATATTTTTATACGCATTTACATTATTTTATGTATATTTGGAATATATATTTTTATACAAATTTATGTTATTTTATGTGTATTTGTATATATATTTTCACACAAATTGACATTATTTTATATGTATTTTGTACATATATTTCATTACAAATTTACTTTATTTTATGTTTATTTTGTATATTTATTTCATTCAATTTTAAATTATTTTATGTGTATATTTGTATTTGTATTTAGGTTATTTTATGTGTATTTTCTATATATATTTTTATCCATAATTACATTATTTTATTGGTATTTTGTTAATATAACTCGATACGAATTTAGATTATTTCATAGATATTTTGTATACATATTTTTATACGCATTTACATTATTTAATGAGTGTTTTGTATATATATTTTTATGCAAATTTACTTTATTTTACGTGCATTTTTGTACATATATTTTGTATATTTATTTTCATACAAATTTAAATTATTTTTGTGTATTTTTGTATATAGTTTTATACAAATTTAGGTTATTTCATGTGTATTTTGTATATCTATTTTCATACATATACACATTCTTTTATTGATATTTTGTTTATTTATTTTGACGCTAGTTTGCATTATTTAATGTGTATTTTGTATATATATTTTTATACGTATTTATATCATTTCATGTGTATTTTGTATATATATTTCTATAGAAATCTACGTTATTTTATGAGTATTCGTATATATATTTTGAAATAAATTTACACTGTTTTTTGTGTATCTTGCATATTTTTTCAATATAAATTTACCTTATTGTAAGTGCATTTTGTATATTAATTTTAATACAAATTTACTTATTTTATGTGTACTTTTGTATATGTATTTTTATTAAAATATGCTATATTTTAGGAGTATTTTGCATCTTTATTTTCATACAAATTTACATTATTTTATTGTTATTCTGTGTATTTATTTTGATTGGATTTTACATTATTCTATGTGTATTTTGTATATATATATATATATATATATATATATATATATATATATATATATATATATATATATCTATATATATGTGTATATATATATATATATATATATATATATATATATATATATATATATATATATATATATATATATATATATTTTATATATAAATTTACATTATTTTATGTGAATTTTGTACATGTATTTAAATACAAATTTAACTAATTATATGCGTATTTTGTAAATCTATTTTCATACAAATTGAAATTATTTTTGTGTATTTTTGTATATATTTTTTTATAAATTTTCGTTACTCTATGTGTGTTTTGTATATTTAGATTCCTACAAATATACGTTCTTTTATCTCAATTTTGTTTATTTATTTTGATACGAATTTACATTGTTTGAGGAATATTTGGTATATATATTTTTATACTTATTTACATCATTTTATATGTATTTTGTATGTATATTTTCATAGAAATTTACTCTATTTTATGAGTATTCGTAAATATATTTTGATACAAATTTACATTATTGATGTGTATTTTCCATATCTATTTCAATAGAAATTTACTTTATTGTATGTGCATTTTGTATATTTATTTTAATACAAATCTAATTATTTTATATGTATTTTTGTATATATATTTTTATACAAATATGCGTTATTATATGGGTATTTTGCATCTTTATTTTCATACAAATTTACATTATTTTATTGATATTCTGTTTATTTATTTTGATACGATTTAACATTATTTTATGAGTACTTTGTATATATATTTTTATACATATCTAAAATGTTTAATGTATATTTTGTATATATAAAATATATACAAAAATACAATGTAAATTGTTTCAAAATATATATACGAATAAACATTAAATAACGTAGATTTATATATATATATATATATATATATATATATATATATATATATATATATATATATATATATATATATATATATATATATATATATATATATATATATATATATATATATATATATATAGATATATATAAATATCACTATACAAAATATATATATATATATATATATATATATATATATATATATATATATATATATATATATATATATATATATATATATATATATATATATATATATATACAAAATACTCATTAAATAATGTAAGCTCGTGTCAAAATAAATAAACAAAATATCAATAAAAGAATGTGCATTTGTATGAAGATAAATATACAAAATACACATAAAATAACCTAGATTTGAATAGAACTATATACAAAAAAAAAAAAAAAATACTTTAAATTTGTATGAAAATAATTATACAAAATACACATAAAATTAGGTAAATTTGTATTGAAATACATATACGAAATACACATAAAATAATCATTAAATTTGAATGAAAATATGTAAGCAAATGCACCTAAAATAACGTAATATTGTATAAAATATATATACAAAATACACATTAAATAATGTAAATATGTAATAAAAAAATAAATTCAAAACACAAATAGAATAACGTAAAATTGTATCAAAATAAATACACAGAATGTTAATAAAATAATGTAAATTTGTATGTAAATTAAGATGCAAAATACCCTTAAAGTAACGCATTTTTTTATTAAAATATATATACCAAAATACACATAAAATATTTGAATTTTTATTAAAATAAATATACAAAATGTACCTACAATAAGGTAGATTTGTATTGAAATAGATATGCAAAATACATATAAAACAATGTAAATTTGTTTCAAAATATATATACGAATACACATAAAATATCGTAGATTTATATAAAAATATATATACAAAATACACATAAAATTAAGTAAATACGTATAAAAAAAATGTATACAAAATACACATAAAATAATGTAAATTCGTATGAAAATAAATAAACAAAATACCAATAAAAGAATGTGGATTTTTATAAATATAAATATACAAAATACACTTAAAATAACGTAAATTTGTATAAAACTATATACAAAATACAGAAAAGTAATTAAATTTGTTTGAAAATAGATATAAAAAAATAGACATAAAATATGCTGAATTTAAATTGAAATATATACAAAATACATAAAATAATGTAAATTTGTATCAAAATATTTATACAAATACACATATAATAACGTAAATTTTTTTAAAAATATATAAACAAAATACTCATTAAATAATGTAAATACGTATAAAAAATATAATATACAAAATACATATATAATAATATAATTTTGTCAAATTAATAAACAAAATTCCAATAAAATAAAGTAAATTTGTATGAGAAAACATATACAAAATACACATAAAATAACGCAAATTTCTTTAAAAATATATGTACAAAAAATGCACATAAAATGAAGTAAATTTGCATAAAAATATATATACAAAACCCACATTAAGTAATGTAAATGCGTATAAAAATATGTATACAAAATACCTATCATATAATCTAAATTCGTATCGAATTAAATTAACAAAATACCAATAAAATAATGTAATTTTGGATGAAAGTATATATAGAAAATACACATAAAATAACCTAAATACAAATACAATATACACATAAAATAATTTAAAATTGAATGAAATTAATATACAAAATAAACATCAAATGAGGTAAATTTGTAATGAAATATATGTACAAAATACACATAAAATAATGTAAATTTATATGAAAAGATATATATATATACAAAATAAACATCAAATGAGGTAAATTTGTAATGAAATATATGTACAAAATACACATAAAATAATGTAAATTTATATGAAAAGATATATATATATATATACAAATACCCATAAAATAAAGCATATTTTTATAAAAATACATATACAAAAATACCCATTCAATAATTAGATTTGTATTAAAATTAATATACAAAATGCACATACAATAAGGTAAATTTTTATTAAAAAAATATGCAAAATACACATAAGACAATGTAAATTTGTTTCAAAATATAAATACGAATACACATAAAATAGCATAGATTTCTATTGAAATATATATACAAAATACACTTGAGATGCTGTAAATACGTATAAAAATATATATACAAAATAGACGTTAAATAATGTAAATTCGTGTCAAAATAAATAAACAAAATATCAATAAAAGAATGTGTATTTGTATGAAAATAGATATACAAAATGCACATAAAATAACGTAAATTTGTATAAAGCTATATAGAAAAATACACAAAAATAATTTAAATTTGTTTAAAAATAAATATACAAAATACACATAAAATTAGGTAAATTTGTATTGAAATACATATACAAAATACACATAAAATAATGTAAACTTGAATGAAAATACATAAACAAATACCCTTAAAATAACGTAAATTTGTATAAAATATATATACAAAATACACATTAAATAATGTAAATATGTATAAAAAAAATATATTCAAAAAACAAATAGAATAATGTAAAATCGTATCAAAATAAATACACAGAATATTAATAAAATAATGTAAATTTGTATGAAAATAAAGAAGCAAAATACCCATAAAATAACGCATTTTTTTATAAAAATATATATACCAAAATACACATAAAAAATTTAAATTTGTATTAAAATAAATATATAAAATGCACATACAATAAGGTAAATTTGAATTGAAATAGATATGCAAAATACATATAAAACAATGTAAATTTGTTTCAAAATATATATACGAATACACATAAAATAACGCAGATTTCTATAAAAATATATATATACAAAATACATATAAAATGAACGTATAAAAAAATGTATACAATTTCTATTTTCATAGAAATTTACTCTATTTTTTGAGTATTCGTTTATATATTTTGATACAAATTTACATTATTGATGTGTATTTTGCATATCTATTTCAATACAAATTTACTTTATTGTATGTGCATTTTGTATATTTATTTTAATACAAATTTAATTATTTTATGTGTATTTTTGTATATATATTTTAATACAAATATGCGTTATTATATGAGTATTTTGCATCTTTATTTTCATAAAAATTTACTTTATTTTATTGATATTCTGTTGATTTATTTTGATACGATTTAACATTATTCTATGTGTATTTTGTATATATATTTTTATACATATTTACATCATTTAATGTATATTTTGTATATATATTTTATCAAAATTTACGTTATTTTATGTGTATTTGTTTATATATTTTCATAAAAATTTACATTATTTTATGTGTGTTTTGTATATGTATTTCAATACAAATTTGCCTAATTTTATGTATATTTTGTATATCTATTTTCAAACAAATTTAAATTATTTTTGTGTATTTATGTATATATTTTTGTATAAATTTTAGTTATTTTATTTGTATTTTGTATATATATTTTCCTAAAAATATACATTCTTTTATTGGAATTTTGTTGATTTATTTTGATACGAATTTACATTACTTTATTTGTATTTCGCATATATATCTTTTTACGTATTTACATTATTTTATGTGTATTTTGTATATATATTTTCATAAAAATTTACGTTATTTTATTGTGTGTATTCGTATATATTTTGGTACAAATTTTATACAAATTCATGTTATTTTATGTGTATTATAATATATATTTTCATATAAATTTACATTATTTTATGTGTATTTTTACAAATATTTCATTACAAATTGACCTTATTTTATGTTTATTTTATAGATTCATTTCATGCAATTTTAATTTATTTTATGTTTATATTTGTATTTGTATTTAGGTTATTTTATGTGTATTTACTATATATATTTTCATCCAAAATTACATTATTTTATTGGTATTTTGTTAATTTAATTCGATACGAATTTAGATTATTTCAAAGGTATTTTTTATACATTTTTTTATACGCATTTACATTATTTAATGTGTGTTTTGTATACATATTTTTAGGCAAATTTACTTTATTTCATGAGCATTTTTGTACATATATTTTCAAAGAAATTAGCGTTATTGTATGTGTTTTGTATATGTTTTTTCATACAAATTAACATTATGCTATTGGTATTTTGTTTATTTATTTCGATACGAATTACATGATTATATGTGTATTTTGTACATATTTTTTTATACGTATTTACATTATTTAATGTGTATTTTGTTTATGTGTTTTTATACAAATTTACGTTATTATATGTGTATTTGTATAAATATTTTGATACAAATTTACATAATTTATTTATATATATATATTTCAATTCATTTTTTGCTTATTTTATGTGTATTTTGTATATCTATTTTCATACAAATTTAACTACTTTTATGTATTTTTGTATATAGTTTTATATAAATTTACGTTATTTTATATGTATTTTGTATATTATATTTATACAAATACACATTCTTTTATTGGTATTTTTTTATTTATTTTGATACGAGTTTACATTATTTTATATGTATTTTGTATACATTTTTTTTATACGTATTTACTTTATTTTATGGGTATTTTGTACATATATTTTTATAGAAATCTACGTTATTTTATGTGTATTCGTATATATATTTTGAAACAAATTTACATTGTTTTATAAGTATTTTGAATATCTATTTCAATACAAATTAACCTTATTGTATGTGCATTTTGTATATTTATTTTAATACAAATTCAAATATTTTATGTGTTTTCGTATATATATATTTTTTTTATAAAAAATGCGTTATTATATGGGTATTTTGCATCTTAATTTTCTTACAAATTTACATTATTTTATTAATATTCTGTGTATTTATTTTGATACGATTTTACATTATTCTATTTGTGTTTTGTATATATATTTTTTATACATATTTACATTATTTAATGTGTAGTTTGCATATATATTTGATACAAATTTACGTTATTTCAAGTGTATATGTTAATATATTTTCATTCAAATTTACATTATTTTATGTGTATTTTGTATATGTATTTCAATACAAATTTACCTAATTTTATGTGTATTTTGTATATCTATTTTCATACAAATTTAAATTATTTTTGTGTATTTTGTATTCAGGTTATTTTATGTGTATTTTCATACAAATACACATTCTTTTATTGATATTTTGTTTATTTATTTTGATGCGAATTTACATTATTTAATGCTTATTTTGTATATATTTTTTTTTACGTATTTACATAATTTCATGTGTATTTTGTATATATATATATATAAATCTACGTTATTTTATGTGTATTCGTATATAGATTTTGAAACAAATTTACACAAATTTTGCTTATTTTTTCTAAACAAATTTACCTTATTATATATGCATTTTGTGTATTAATTTTAATACAAATTTAATTATTCTATGTGTATTTTTGTATATGTATTTTTATAATAATATGCTTTATTTTATGGGTATTTTGCATCTTTATTTGCATACAAATTTGCATTATTTTATTGATATTCTGCTCATTCATTTTGATACTATTTGACATTATTCTATGTGTATTTTGTTAATATTTTTCATACAAATTTACGTTATTTTATGTTTTTTTGTTTATATATTTAGACACAAATTTACTTTATCTGATGTATTTTGTATATATATTTCCATTCAAATTAAGCTTATTTTGTGTGTATTTTGTAGATCCATTTTCATACAAATTTAAATTATTTTTGTGTATTTTTGTATATATTTTTATACAAATTTTAGTTATTTTATTTGTATTTTTTATATATATTTTCGTACAAATTTATATTATTTTATTGATATTATGTTTTTTTTTTTTATATGATTTTATATTATTTTATGTGTATTTTGTATATATATTTTTATATGCATTTTGTATATATTTTATAGAAATTCATGTTATTTTATGTGTATTCGTATATATATTTTAATACAAATTTACATATTGTATATTTATCTTAATACAAATTTAATTATTTGATGTGTATTTTTGTATATATATTTTTATAAAAATATGCTTTCTTCTATGGGTATTTTGCATCTTTATTTTCATACAAATTTACATTATTTTATTGATATTCTGTGTATTTATTTTGATACGATTTTACATTATTCTATTTGTATTTTGTATGTATTTCATTTTACATATTTACATCATTAAATGTGCATTTTCTATATATATTTTATACAATTATACGTTACTTTTTGTCTATTTGTTTATATATTTTCATAAAAATTTACATTATTTTATGTGTATTTTGTATATGTATTTCAATACAAATTTAACAAATTTTATGTGTATTTTGTATGTTTTGTTTTGTTTATTTTTTTATGTTTTTTTATATATATTTTTATAGAAATTTAAGTTTTTAATGTGTATTCGTATATATATTTTGAAATAAATTTACATTGTTTTATATGTGTTTTGCATATCTATTTCAATACAAATTTACCATATTGTATGTGCATTTTGTATATTTATTTTAAAACAAATTTAATTATTTGGTGTGTATTTTTGTATATATATTTTTTTAAAAAATATGCTTTTTTATGGGTATTTTGCATCTGTATTTTCATACAAATTTACATTATTTTATTGATATTTTTTTATTTATTTTAATACGACTTTACATTATTCTGTGTATTTTTTATATATATTTCATATAAATTTACATTATTTTATGTGTATTTGTTTATACATTTTCATACAAATTTACAATATTTTATGAGCATTTTTTATATATTTCAATACAAATTTACCTAGTTTTATGTGTATTTTATATATCTATCTTCATACAAATTTAAATTATTTTTGTGTGTTTATGTATATATGTTTAAACAAATTTTAGTTTCTTGTGTGTATTTTGTATATTTATTTTCTTACAAATATACATTCTGTTATTGGAATTTTGTTTATTTATTTTTATACGAATTTACATTTTTTAGGTGTATTTTGTATATATATTATTCTAAGTACTTTTATCATTTTATGTGTATTTTGTATATATATTTTCATAGAAATTTACGTTATTTTATGTGTATTTGTATATATTTTCATATAAATTTACATTATTTTATGTGTATTTTGTACATATATTTCATTACATATTTACCTTATTTTATGTGTGTTTTGTATATCTATTTTCATAGAAATACACATTCTTTGATTGATATTTTTATTTTTTTTATTTTGTCGCGAATTTACATTATTTAATGTGTATTTTGTATATATTTTTATACGTATTTACATCATTTTATGTGTACTTTGTATATATATTTTTATACGCATTTACATTATTTAATATTTATTTTGAATATATATTTTTATACAAATTCATGGTATTTTATGTGTATTTGTATATATATTTTCATATAAATTTACATTATTTTATGTGTATTTTGTACATATATTTCATTACATATTTACCTTATTTTATGTTTGTTTTGTATATTTATTTCATTTAATATTAAACTATTTTATGTGTATATTTGTATTTGTATTCAGGTTATTCTATGTGTATTTTCTATATATATTTTATCCAAAAACTACATTATCTTATTGATATTTTGTAATTTAATTCGATAACAATTTAGATTATTTCATAGGTTTTTTGTATACATATTTTTATACGCATTCACATTATTCAATGTGTTTTTTGTATATATATATATATATATATATATATATATATATATATATATATATATATATATATATATATATATATATATATATATATATATATATATATATATATATATATATATATATATAAATTTACTTTATTGTATGTGCATTTTTGTATATATATTTTTATACAAATATGCGTTATTTTATATGTATTTGTATATATTTTCTCATACAAATTTACATTATTTTATTGGTATTTTGTTTATTTATTTTGATACGAAGTACATTATTATATGTGTATTTTGTACATATTTTTTATAGGTATTTACATTATTTAATGAGTATTTTGTTTATATATTTTAAACATATTTACGGTATTATAAGTGTATTTGTATGAATATTTTGATACAAATTTACATTATTCTATGTATTTTGAATATATATTTCAATTCAAATTAAGCTTATTTTATGTGTATTTTGTATATCTAATTTCATACAAATTTAATTACTTTTTTGTATTTTTGTATATAGTTTTATACAAATTTACGTTATTTTATGTGTATTTTGTATATTTATATTTATACAAATACACATTCTTTTATTGGTATTTTGTTTATTTATTTTGATTCGAGTTCACATTATTTTATGTGTATTTTGTATACATTTTTTCTTATACGTATTTACTTAATTTTATGTGTATTTTCTATATATATTTTTACAGAAATCTACGTTATTTTGTGTATTTCTATATATATTTTGAAACAAATTTACATTGTTTTTTTATGTATCTTGCATATCTATTTCAATACAAATTTACCTTAATGAATGTGCATTTTGTATATTTATTTTAAAACAAATTTATATATTTTACGTGTATTTTGGTATATTTATATTTTATAAAAAATGCGTTATTTTATGGGTATTTTGCATCTTTATTTTCATACAAATTTACATTATTTTATTAATATTCTGTGTATTTGTACGATTTTATATTTTTTTATACATATTTACATTATTTAATGTGTATTTTGTATATATATTTTATACAAATTTACGTTATTTTATGTGTATTTGTTTATATATTTTCATTCAAATTTACATTATTTTATGTGTATTTTGTATATGTATTTCAATACAAATTTATCTAATTTTATGTGTATTTTGTATATTTATTTTCATACAAATTTTAATTATTTTTTTGTATTTTTGTATGTATTTTTTATATATATTTCCATATAAATTTACGTTTTTTTATGTATATTTTGTATATCTATTTTGATACAAATACACATTCTTTGATGTATTTTGTTTATTTATTTAAATACTGATTTACATTATTTAATGTGTATTTTGTATATATATTTTAATACATATATATATTTTTTTATATATATATATATATATATATATATATATATATATATATATATATATATATATATATATATATATATATATATATATATATATATATTTTTTAAATGCACATTAATTAATGTAAATATATATAAAAATATATACAAAACACAAATAGATTAATGTAAATTGTATCAAAATAAATACACTGAATTTTAATTAAATAATGTAAATTTGTATGAAAATTAAGATGCAAAATACATAAAATAACATTTTTTATATATATATATATATATATATATATATATATATATATATATATATATATATATATATATATATATATATATATATATATATATATATATATATATTTAATACAAATTTAAATAATTTTGTATTAAATAAATATATTAATACAATATGTGTAAATTTGTATTGAAATAAATATGCAAAATACATATAAAACAATGTAATTTTGTATTTTATAAAATATATATATAAAATACACATAAAATGAAGTAAATACGTATAAAAAATGTATAAAATATATAAAATAATGTAAATTGTATCAAAATATATTTCAAACAAATACCAATAATAGAATGTGTATTTGTATAAATATAAATATACAAAATACACATAAAATAACGTGTATTTATATAAAACTATACAAAAATACACAGAGTAATTAAATTTGTATGAAAATAGATATACAAATTACACACAAAATAAGCTAAATTTGAATTGAAATATATATACAAAATACATGAAATAAAGTAAATTTGTATCAAAATATTTGTATTTGTATATATATTTTCATACAAATTGATATTATTATACGTGTATTTTGTAAATATATTTCATTACCAATTTACCTTATTTTATGTTTATTTTATATATTTATTTAATTCAATTTTAGATTATTTTATGTTTATATTTGTATTTGTATTAAGGTTATTTCATGGGTATTTTCTATATATTTTTTCATCCAAAATTCCATTATTTTATTATTATTTTGTTAATTTAATTCGATACGAATTTAAATTATATCATAGGTATTTTGTATACATATTTTTATAAGCATGTACATTATTTAATGTGTGTTTTGTATATATATTTTTATGAAAATTTACTTTATTTTATGTGCATTTTTGTACATATATTTTTAAAGAAATTTGGGTTATTTTATATGTATTTTGTATATGTTTTCTCATACAAATTTACATTATTTTATTGGTATCTTGTTTATTTATTTTGATACGAAACATTATTATATGTGTATTTTCAAAAAAAAATTTATACGTATTTACATTATTTAATATGTTTATATTTTATTTATATGTGTATTTTATTTATTTATTATATTTGTTATTATATATATTTTTATACAAATTTACATTATATTTATATATATATATATATATATATATATATATATATATATATATATATATATATATATATATATATATATATATATATATATATATATATATACATATATATATATATATATATATATATATATATATCTATATATATATATATATATATATTTCAAATCAAATTTTGCTTATTTTATGTGTATTTTGTATATCTATTTTCATACACATATAATTACTTTTCTGTATTTTTGTGTATAGTTTTTTATAAAATTACGTTATTTAATGTGTATTTTGTATATTTATATTTATACAAATACACATTCTTTTATTGGTATTTTGTTCATTTATCATGATATGAATTTACATTATCTTATGTGTATTTTGTAATTTTTTTTATACGTATTTACTTAATTTTATGTGTGTGTGTATATATATATATATATATATATATATATATATATATATATATATATATATATATATATATATATATATATATATATATATATATATATATATATATATATATATATATTTATAGAAATCTACCTTATTTTATGTGTATTCGTATATATATTTTGAAACAAATTTACATTGTTTATATGTATTTTGCATATCTATTTCAATACAGATTTACCTTATTGCATATGCATTTTTGTATATTTATTTTAATACAAGTTCAATTATTTTATGTGTATTTCGGTATATATATTTTTATAAAAAAATACATTATTTTATGGGAATATTGCTTCTTAATTTTCATACAAATTTACATTATTTTACTAACATTTTGTTTATTTATTTTGATACGATTTTACATTGTTCTATTTATGTTTTGTATATATTTTTTATATACGTTTACATTATTTAATGTGTATTTTGTATATATATTTTATACAAATTTACATTATTTTAGGTGTATTTGTTTATATATTTTCATTCAAATTTACATTATTTTAAGTGTATTTTGTATATATATTTAAATACAAATTTACTTAATTATATGTGTATTTTGTATATTTATTTTCATACAAATTTAAATTATTTTTGTGTATTTTTGTATATAGTTTTATACAAATTTATGTTATTTCATGTGTATTTTGTATATCTATTTTCATACAAATACACATTCTTTTATTGAAATTTTGTTTATTTATTTTGACGCGAGTTTACATTATTTAATGTGTATTTTGTATTCATATTTTTATACGTATTAACATAATTTCATATGTATTTTGTATATATATTTCTATAGAAATCTACGTTATTTTATGTGTATTCGTATATATATTTTGAAACAAATTTACACTGTTTTATGTGTATTTTGCATATTTTTTCAATATAAATTTACCTATTTGTATGTGCATTTTGTATATTAATTTTGATACAAATTTAATAATTCTATGTCTATTTTTGTACATGTATTTTTATTAAAATATGCTTTATTTTATGGGGGTTTTGCATCTTTATTTTCATACATATTCACATTATTTTATTGATATTCTGTGTATTTATTTTGATTCGATTTTACATTATTCTATGTGTATTTTGTATATATATATATATATATATATATATATATATATATATATATATATATATATATATATATATATATATATATATATATATATATATATATATATATATATATATATATATATATATATATATATATATATATATATATATTATACAAATGTACGTTACTTTATGTGTATTTGTTTTCATTTCATACAAATTTACATTATTTTATGTGTATTTTACTTGTATTTAAACACAAATTTATCTAATTATATGTGTATTTTGTATATCTATTTTCATATAAATTCAAATTATTTTTGTGTATTTTTGTATATATTTTTATATAAATTTTTGTTAATTTATGTGTATTTTATATATTTATTTTCCTACAAATATACATTCTTTTATCGGAATTTTGTTTATTTATTTTGATACGAATTTACATTATTTGAGGTATATTTGATATATATATTTTTATACTTATTTACATCATTTTATATGTATTTTGTATGTATATTTTCATAGAAATTTTCTCTATTTTATGAGTATTCGTATATATATTTTGATACAGATTTACATTATTGATGTGTATTTTGCATATCTATTTCAATACAAACTTACTTTATTGTATGTGCATTTTGTATATTTACTTTAATACAAATTTAATTATTTTCTATGTATTTTTGTATATATATTTTTATACAAATATGGGCATTTTGCATCTCTATTTTCATACAAATTTACATTATTTTATTGATATTCTGTTTATTTATAAATATATATATATATATATATATATATATATATATATATATATATATATATATATATATATATATATATATATATATATATATATATATATATATTTATAAATATTTAGAATATTTAATGTATATTTTGTATATATATTTTATCCAAATTTACGTTTTTTTATGTGTATTTGTTTATATATTTTCATACAATTTTACATTATTTTATGTGTGTTTTTGTATATGTATTTCAATACAAATTTGGCTATCTTTATGTGTATTTTGCATATCTATTTTGAAACAAATTTAAATTATTTTTGTGTATATTTGTATATATTTTTATACAAATTTTAGCTATTTTATATGTATTTTGTATATATATTTTCCTTCAAATATACATTCTTTTATTGGAATTATGTTTATTTATTTTGATACGAACCTACATTATTTTATGAGTATTTTGTATATATTTTTTTCAACGTATTTACATTTTTTATGTGTATTTTGTATATATATTTTCAAAAATATTTACGTTATTTTATTGTGTGTATTCGTATATATTTTGATACAAATTTTAAACAAATTCATGTTATTTTATGTGTATTTGTATATATATTTTCATACAAATTTATATTATTTTATGTGTATTTTTACATATATTTCATTACAAATTTACTATATTTTATGTTTATTTTGTATATTTATTTCATTCAATTTTAAATTATTTTATGTGTATATTTGTATTTGTATTTACGTTATTTTATGTGTATTTTCTATATATATTTTCATCCAAAATTACATTATTTTACTGGTATTTTGTTAATTTAATTCGATATGAATTTAGATTATTTCATAGGTATTTTGTATACATATTTTTATACGCATTTATATTATTTAATGTGTGTTTTGTATATATATTTTTTCTTTAAATTTACTTTATTTTATGAGCATTTTTGTACATATATTTTTCTTGAAATTTGCATTATTTATGTGTATTTTGTATATGTTTTCTCATACAAATTTAAACTATTTTATTGGTATTTTGTTTATTTATTTTGATACGAATTATATGATTATTTGTGTATTTTGTACATTATTTTTTTATACGTATTTACATCATTTAATGTGTATTTTTATTCAATATTTTTATACAAATTTACGTTATTATACGTGTATTTGTATAAGTATTTTGATACAAATTAATATTATTTTATGTATTTTGTATATATATTTCAATTCAAATTTAGCTTATTTTATGTGTATTTTGTATATCTATTTTCATACAAATTTAATTACTTTTGTGTATTTTTGTATATAGTTTTATGTAAATTTACGTTATTTTATGTGTATTTTGTTTTTTTATTTTATAGAAACACACATTCTTTTATTAGTATTTTGTTTATTTATTTTGATACGAGTTTACATTATTTTATGTGTATTTTGTATACATTTTTTATACGTATTTACTTCATTTTATGTGTATTTTGTATATATATTTTTTAGAAAACCTACGTTATTTTATGTGTATTCCTATATATATTTTGAAAAAAAATTACATTGTTTTATATGTATTTTGCATATCTATTTCAATACAAATCTACCTTATTGTAAGTGCATATTGTATATTTATTTTAATACAAATTCAAATATTTTGTGTTTTCTATACATATTTTTATAAAAAATGCGTTATTTTATGGGTATTTTGCATCTTAATTTTCATTCAAAATTACATTATTTTATTAATATTCTGTGTATTTATTTTGATACGATTTTACATTATTCTATTTGTGTTTTGTATATATTTTTTTATACATATTTACATTATTTAATGTGTATTTTGTATATATATTTGATTCAAATTTATGTTATTTAAGTGTATATGTTTATGTATTTTTATTCAAATTTAAATTATATTTTGTGTATTTTATATATGTATTTCAATACAAATTTACTTAATTTTATGTGTATTTTGTATATTTATTTTCATTCAAATTTAAATTATTTTTGTGTATTTTTGTATATAGTTTTATACAAATTTAGGTTATTTTATGTGTGTTTTGTATATCTATTTTCATAGAAATACACATTCTTTGATTGATATTTTTATTTTTTTTATTTTGTCGCGAATTTACATTATTTAATGTGTATTTTGTATATATTTTTATACGTATTTACATCATTTCATGTGTATTTTGTATATATATTTTTATAGAAATCTACATTATTTTATGTGTATTCGTATATAGATTTTGAAACAAATTTACACTTTTATGCGTATTTTGCATATTTTTTCAATTCAAATTTACCTTATCGTATATGCATTTTGTATATTAATTTTAATACAAATTTAATTATTCAATGTGTATTTTTGTGTATGTATTTTTTTTTTAAATATGCTTTATTTTATGGGTATTTTGCATCTTTATTTTCATACAAATTTACATTATTTTATTGATATTCTGCTCATTCATTTTGATACGATTTGACATTATTCTATGTGTATTTTGTATATATTTTTCATACAAATTTACGTTATTTTATGTGTATTTGTTTATATATTTTGACACAAATTTACAATATTTTATGGGTATTTTGTATATATTTCAAAAGAAACTTACCTAGTTTTATGTGTATTTTGTATATCTATTTTGATACAAATTCAAGTTATTTCTATGTATTTTTGTATATATTTTAATACAAATTTTGGTTCTGTTATGTGTATTTTGTAAATTTATTTTCATTCAAATATATATTATTTTATTGGTATTTTGTTGATTTATTTTGATACGAATTTACATTATTTTATATGTACTTTGTATATTTATTTTTTTACTCATTTCCATTATTTAATTTTATATTGAATATATATTTTTATACAAATTCATGGTATTTTATATGTATTTGTATATATATTTTCATATAAATTTACATTATTTTATGTGTATTTTGTACATATATTTCGTTACAAAGTATCCTTATTTTATGTTTATTTTGTATATTTATTTCATTTAATATTAAATTATTTTATATGTATATTTGTATTTGTATTTAGGTTATTTTATGTGTATTTTCTATATATATTTCATCCAAAAATTACATTATTTTATTAGTATTTTCATAATGTAATTCGATAAGAATTTAGATTATTTCATAGGTTTTTTGTATACATATTTTTATACGCATTTACATTATTTAAAGTGTGTTTTCTATATATATTTTTATGTAAATTTACTTTACTTTATGTGCATTTTTGTACATATATTTTTATAGAAATTTCCGTTCTTTTATGTGTATTTTGTATATGTTTTCTCATACAAATTTACATTATTTTATTGGTATTTTGTTTATTTATTTTGATACGAATTACATTATTATATGTGTATTTTGTACATATCTTTTATACGTATTTACATTATTTAATGTGTATTTTGTTTCTATATTTTTATACAAATTTACGTTAATATATGTGTATTTGTATAAATATTTTGATACAAATTTACATTATTTTATGTATTTTGTATATATATTTCAATTCAAATTTAGCTTATTTTAAGTGTATTTTGTATATCTATTTTCATACAAATTTAATTACTTGTGTGTATTTTTGTAAATTTTTTTATACAAATTTACGTTATTTTATGTGTATTTTGTATATTTTTATTTATAAAAATAATCATTCTCTTATTGGTATTTTGTTTATCTATTTTGATACCAATTTACATTATTTTATGTGTATTTTGTATACATTTTTTTTTACGTATTTACTTCATTTTATGTGTATTTTGTATATATATTTTTATAGAAATCTACGTTATTTTATGTGTATTCCTATATATATTTTGAAACAAATTTACATTGTTTTATATGTATTTTGCATATCTATTTCAATACAAATTTACCTTAATGAATGTCCATTTTGTATATTTATTTTAATACAAATTTAAATATTTTATGTGTATATATATATATATATATATATATATATATATATATATATATATATATATATATATATATATATATATATATATATATATATATATATATATATATATATATATATATATATATATATATATATATATATATATATATATATATATATATATATATATATATATATATTTAAAAAAAATGTTTTATTTTATGGGTATTTTGCATCTTTATTTTCATATAAATTTACATTATTTTATTAATATTCTGTGTATTTATTATGATACGATTTTACACTATTCTATTTCTGTTTTGTATATATTTTTTTCATACATAATTGCATTATTTAATGTGTATTTTGTATATATATTTTATACAAATTTACGTTATTTAAAGTGTATTTGTTTTATATTTTCATTCAAATTTACATTATTTTATGTGTATTTTGTATTTTTATTTCAATACAAATTTACCTAATTTTATGTGTATTTTGTATATTTATTTTAATACATATTTAAATTATTTATGTGTATTTTTGTATGTAGTTTTTATATATATTTTTATACAAAATTTACGTTTTTTTATGTGTATTCGTATATATATTTTGAAATAAATTTACATTGTTTTATGTATGTTTTGAATATCTATTTCAATACAAATTTACCATATTGATGTGCATTTTGTATATTTATTTTAATATAAATTTAATTATTTGATGTGTGTTTTTGTATACATTCTTTTATAAAAAGATGCTTTTTTTATTGGTATTTTGCATCTTTATTTTTATACAAATTTACATTATTTTATTGATATTCTGTGTGTTTATTTTGATACGATTTTACATTATTCTATGTGTATTTTGTATGTATTTTATTTTACATATTTACATTATTTAATGTGCATTTTCTATATATATTTTACTCAAATATATGTTACTTTATGTCTATTTGTTTATTTATTTTCATACAAATTTATATTATTTTATGTGTATTTTGTATATGTATTTCAATACAAATATACCAAATTTTATCTTTATTTTGTATGTCTATTTCTATACAAATTAAAATTATTTTTGTGTATTTTTGTATATATTTTTATTCAAATTTTAGTTATTTAAAAAAAAATTTTGTATATTTATTTTCTTTTATTGAAATTTAGTTTATTGAAGTTAAGACGAATTTACCTCAATTTAAGTGTATTTTGTATATATATTTTCATAGAAATTTACTTTTTTTATGTTTTCGTATATATATTTTGATTCAAATCTACATTATTTGATGTGTATTTTGCATATCTATTTCAATACAAATTTACTTTATTGCACGTGCATTTTGTGTGTTTATTTTAATACAAATTAAATAAATTTATGTTTATTTTTGTATATATATTTTTATGCAAATATCCGTTATTTTATGGGTATTTTGAATCTTTATTTTCATAGAAATTTACATTATTTTATTGATATTCTGCTCATTTATTTTGATAAGATTTTCCATTATTTAATGTGTATTTTGTATATATATTTTATACAAATTTACATTATTTTATGTGAATTTCTTTATATATTTTGACACAAATTTACAATATTTTATGGGTATTTTGTATATATATTTCAAAAGAAATTTACCTAGTTTTATGTGTATTTTGTATATCTATTTTCATACAAATTCAAATTATTTCTGGGTATTTTTGTATATATTTTAAAACAAATTTTAGTTATGTTATGTTTATTTTGTAAATTTATTTTCATTCAAATATGTATTATTTTATTGGTATTTTGTTGATTTATTTTGATACGAATTCAAATTATTTTATATGTACTTTGTATATATATTTTAATACGCATTTACATTATTTAATGTTTTTTTATTAATATATATTTTATACAAATTCATGTTATTTGATGTGTATTTGTATATATATTTTCATACAAATTGACATTATTTTATGTGTATTTTGTAGGTTATTTTATGTATTTTCTATATATATTTTCATCCAAAATTACATTATTTTATTGGTATTTTCTTAATTTAATTCGATACGAGTTTAGATTATTTCATAGGTATTTTGTATATATATTTTTATACTCATTTACATTATCTAATGTGTGTTTTGTGTATATATTTTTATGCAAATTTATTTTATGTGCATTTTTGTACATATATTTTTATAGAAATTTGCGTTATTTTATGTTTATTTTGTATATGTTTTCTCATACAAATTTACATTATTTTATTGGTATTTTGTTTATTTATTTTGATACGAATTACATAATTATATGTGTATTTTGTACAATTTTTTAATACGTATTTACATTATTTAATGAGTATTTTGTTTATATATTTTTATACAAATTCACTTTATTATATGTGTATTTTTTTAAATATATTGATACAAATTTACATTATTTTATTAAAAAAATATGCAAAATACACATAAGACAGTGTAAATTTATTTCAAAATATATATACGAATACATATAAAATAACGTAGATTTCTATAGAAATATATATACAAAATACACTTTGAGATGATGTAAATACGTATAAAAATATATATACAAAATAGACATTAAATAATGTAAATTCGTGTCAAAATAAATAAAGAAAATATCAATAAAAGAATGTGTATTTGTATGAAAATAGATATACAAAATACAAATAAAATAACGTAAATTTGTATAAAACTATATACAAAAATACACAAAAATAATATAAATTTGTATGAAAATAGATATACAAAATATACGTAAAATAAACTAAATTTGTATTGAAATTTATATACAAAATACATAAAATAATGTATATTTGTATCAAAATATTTAAAGAAATACGCATAAAATAACGTAAATTTGTTTGAAAATATATAAACAAAATACACGTAAAATAATTAAATTTGTATTAAAATAAATATACAAAAGGCATATACAATAAAGAAAATTTGTATTGAAATAAATATGCAAAATACATATAAAACAATGCAAATTTGTATCAAAATATATATAAGAATACACATAAAATAGAATAAATTTCTATGAAAAAATACATACAAAATACATATAAAATTATATAAATAAGTATAAAAATATATATACGAGATACACCTAAAATAATGTAAATTCGTTTCAAAATAAATAAACAAAATTCCGATAAAAGAACGTATATTTGTAGGAAAATAAATATATAAAATACACATAAAATAAAGGAAATTTGAATAAAAATATATAGAAAAAAATAAAACAATGTGTATTTGTATAAATATAAATAAACAAAATACACATTAAATAACGTAAATTTGTATAAAACTATAAAAAAAAATACACAAAAGTAATTAAATTTGTATGAAAATAGATATACAAAATACACATAAAATAAGCTAGATTTGAATTGAAATATATATACACAGTACATAAAATAATGTAAATTTCTACCAAAATATTTATAAAAATACACATATAATAAAGTGAATTTGTATAAAAATATATAAACAAAATCCTCATTAAATAATGTAAATACGTATAAAAAATTTGTACAAAATACACATATAATAATGTAATTCGTATCAAAATAAATAAACAAAATACCAGTAAAATAATGTAAATTTGTATGAGAAAACATATACAAAATACACATAAAATATTTTGATACAAATTTACATTATTGATGTGTATTTTGCATATCTATTTCAATACAAATTTACTATATTATACGTGCATTTTGTATATTTATTTTAATACAAATTCAATTATTTTATGTGTTTTTTTGTATGTATATTTTTATACAAATATGCGTTATTATATGGGTATTTTGCATCTTTATTTTCATACAAATTTACATTATTTTATTGATATTCTGTTTATTTATTTTTAAACAATTTTACATTATTATATGTGTATTTTGTATATATATTTTTATACATATTTACATTATGTATGTGTATTTTGCATATCTATTTTAATATAAATTTTCTTTATTGTATGTGCCTTTTCTATATTTATTTTAATACAAATTTAATTATTTTATGTGTATATATATATATATATATATATATATATATATATATATATATATATATATATATATATATATATATATATATATATATATATATATATATATATATATATATATATATATATATATATATATATATATATATTTTTAAGCAAATATGCGTTATTATATGGGTATTTTGCATCTTTATTTTCATACTAATTTACATTATTTTATTGATATTCTGTTTATTTATTTTGATACGATTTAACATTATTCTATGTGTATTTTGTATATATATTTTTATATATATTTACATTATTTAATGTATATTTTGTATATATATTCTATGGAAATTTACGTTATTTTATGTGTATTTGTTTATATATTTTCATACAAATTTACATTATCTTATGTGTATTTTGTATATGTATTTCAATACAAATTTACCTAATTTTATGTGTATTTTGCATATCTATTTTCAAACAAATTTAAACTATTTTTGTGTATTTTTGTATATATTTTCATACAAATTTTAGTTATTTGATTTGTATTTTGTATATATATTTTCCTACCAATATACATTCTTTTACTGAAATTTAGTTTATTTATTTTGATACGAATTTACATTATTTTATGTGTATTTTGTATATATATTTTTCTACGTATTTACATTATTTTATTTGTATTTTGTATATATATTTTCATAAAAATTTACGTTATTTTATTGTGTGTATTCGTATATATTTTGATACAAATTTACATTATTTTATGTTTATTTTCCATATCTATTTAAATACAAATTTACCTTATTGTGTGTGTATTTTGTATATTTATTTCAATAGAAATTTAATTATTTCATGTGTATTTTGTATATCTATTTTCATACAAATTTTATTATTTTTGTTTATTTTTGTATATAATTTTATACAATTTTACGTTATTTTATGTGTATTTTGTATATTTATATTTATACAAATACACATTCTTTTATTGGTATTTTGTTTATTTATTTTGATACGAATTTACATTATTTTATGTGTATTTTGTATACATTTTCTTATACGTATTTCCTTAATTTTATGTGTATTTTGTATATATATTTTTATAGAAATCTACGTTATTTTATGTGTATTCGTATTTATATTTTGAAACAAATTTACATTGTTTTATATGTATTTGACATATCTATTTCAACACAAATTTACTTCATTGTATATCCATTTTGTATATTTATTGTAATACAAATTTAAATATTTTATATGTATTTTGGTATATATATTTTTATAAAAAATGCGTTATTTTATGGGTATTTTGCATCTTTATTTTCATACAAATTTACATTATTTTATTAATATTCTGTGTATTTATTTTGATACGATTTTACATTATTCTATTTGTATTTTGTATATATTTTTTTTATACATATTTACATTATTTAAAGAGTATTTTGTATATATATTTTATACAAATTTACGTTAATTTAAGTGTATTTGTTTATATATTTTCATTCAAATTTACATTATTTTATGTGTATTTTGTATATGTATTTCAATACAAATTTACCTAATTTTATGTGTATTTTGTATATATACTTTCATACAAATTTAAAGTATTTTTGTTTATTTTTGTATATAGTTTTATACAAATTTACATTATTTTATGTGTATATTGTATATGTATTTTCCTACAAATACACATTATTTTATTGATATTTTGTTTATTTATTTTGACACGATTTTACATTATTTAATGTGTATTTTGTGTATATATTTTTAAATGTATTTACATAATTTCATGTGTATTTTGTATATATATTTCTAAAGAAATATACGTTATTTTATGTGTATTCGTATATATTTTTTGAAACATATCTACATTATTTGATGTGTATTTTGTATATATATTTCATTACAAATTTGCCTTATTCTATATTTATTTTTATATTTATTTTTATTCAAATTCAATTTTTTTATGTGTATATATTTATTTGTATTTACGTTATTTTATGTGTCTTTTCTTTATATATTTTCATTCAAAATTTCATTATTTTATCGGTATTTTGTTCACTTATTTCGATACGAATTTAGATTATTTCATGTGTATTTTCTATACATATTTTTACACGCATTTACATTATTTAATGTGTGTTTTGTATATATATTTTTCATATAATTTTACTTCATTTTATGTGCATTTGAGTTTTAGTTTTTATACAAATTTACTTTATTTTAGGTGTATTCTGTACATTTTTATTACAAGTTTGCCTTATTTTAAGTGTATTTTGTTTATTTATTTTCATACAAATTTAAAGTATTTGATGTGCGTTTTTGTACATACATTATTATAGAAATTTGCGTTATTTTATGAGTATTTTGTGTATACTTTTTCTTGCAAATTTACATTTTTTTTATTAGTATTTTGTTTATGTATTTTGATACGAATTTACATTATTATATGTGTATTTTGTATATATTTTGTATACGTATTTTCATTATTTAATGTGTATTTTGTTTATATATTTTAAAACAAATTTACGTTATTTTATGCGTATTTGTTTAATTATTTTGATATAAATATACATTATTTTATGTATTTTTTATATATATTTCAATACAAATTTAGTTTATTTTTTATATATTTTGTATATCTATTTTCATACAAATTTAAATTACTTTTTTTTTTGTATATAGTTTTATTCAAATTTACGTTATTTTATGTGTATTTTGTATATTTATTTTGATACAAATTCACATTCTTCTATTGGTATTTTGTTTATTTATTTTGGTACAAATTTACATTATTTTATGTGTATTTTGTACATATATTTTTATAGAAATTTATATTTTTTTTATCTTTATTCGTATATATATTTTGCAGCAAATTTACATTGTTTGATGTTTGTTTTGCATATCTGTTTCAATACAAATTTACGATATTGTATGTGTATTTTGTATATTTATTTTAATACAAATTTAATTATTTGATGTTTTTTTTAATATATATTTTTATAAAAATATGCTTTTTTTATGAGTATTTTGCATCTTTATTTTCATACAATTTTACATTATTTTATTGATATTCTGTGTATTTATGTTGATACGATTTTACATTGTTCTATGTGAATTTTGTATATATTTTATTTTACATATTTACATTATTTAATGTGCATTTTCTATATATATTTTATACATATATACGTTACTTTATGTCTATCTGTTTATATATTTTCATACAAATTTACATTTTTTTATGTATTTTGTATATGTATTTCAATACAAATTTATCTAATTTTATGTGTATTTAGTATTTCTATTTTCATACAAATTGAAATTATTTTTGTGTATTTTTGTATGTATTTTTATACAAATGTTAGTTATTTTATATATTATTTTGTATATTTATTTTCCTACATATATACATTCTTTTATTGAAATTTAGTTTATTGACTTTGATACGAATTTACATTATTTTAGGTGTATTTTGTATATATATTTTTATTCGTATTTACATCATTTTATGTGTATTTTTTATATATATTTTCATAGAAATTTACGTTATTTTATGTGTTTTCGTATACATATTTTAATACAAATTTACATTATTTCATGTGTATTTTGCATATCTATTTCAATACAAATTTATCTTATTGTATGTGCATTTCGTATATTTATTTAAATACAAATTTAATTATTTTATGTGTATTTTTGTATATATATTTTTATACTAATATGCGTTATTTTATGGGTATTTTGCATCTTTATTTTCATAGAAATTTATATTATTTTACTGATATTCTGTTCATTTATTTTGTATATATATTTTTATACACTTTTCCATTATTAAACATATATTTTGTATATATATTTTATACAAATTTACGTTTTTTTTTGTGTATTTGTTGATATATTTTGACACAAATTTACAATATTTTATGGGTATTTTGTATATATATTTCAAAAAAATTTACCTAGTTTTATGTGTATTTTGTATATCTATTTTCATATAAATTCAAATTATTTCTGGGTATTTTTGTATATATTTTAATACAAATTTTACTTATATTATGTGTATTTTGTAAGTTTATTTTCATTCAAATATATATTATTTTATTGGTATTTTGTTGATTTATTTTGATACGAATTTACTTTATTTTATATGTACTTTGTATATATATTTTTATACGCATTTACATTATTTAATGTTTATTTTGAATATATATTTTTATACAAATTCATGTTATTTTATGTGTATTTGTATATATATTTTCATATAAATTTACATTATTTTATGTGTATTTTGTACATATATTTCGTTACAAATTTACCTAATTTTATGTTTATTTTGTATATTAATTTAATTCAATTTTAAATTATTTTAATGTGTATATTTGTATTTGTATTTAGGTTATTTTTTGTGTATTTTCTATATATATTTTCATCCGAAATTATATTATTTTATTGGTATTTTGTTAATTTAATAGGATACGAATTTAGATTATTTCATAGCTATTTTGTATACATATTTTTATACGCATTTACATTATTTAATGTGGATTTTGTATATATATTTTTATGCAAATTTACTTTATTTTATGTGCATTTTTGTACATATATTTTTATAGAAATTTGCGTTATTTTTGTATATAGTTTTATACAAATTTACGTTAATGTGTATTTTTTATATTTATATTTATTCAAATATACATTCTTTTTATTGGTATTTTGTTTATTTATTTTGACACGAATTTACATTATTTTATGTGTATTTTGCAAACATTTTTTATACGTATTTACTTAATTTTATGTGTATTTTGAATATATATTTTTTTATAGAAATCTACAGTATTTTATGAGTATTCGTATTTATATTTTGAAACAAATTTACATGGTTTTATATGTATTTTGCATATCTATTTGAATACAAATTTACCTTATTGTATGTGCATATTGTGTATTTATTTTAATACAAATTCAAAAATTTTATGTATATTTTGGAATATATATTTTAATAAAAAAATGCGTTATTTTATGGGTATTTTGCATTTTAATTTACTTACAAATTTACATTATTTTATTAATATTCTGTGTATTTATTTTGATACGATTTTACACTATTCTATTTGTGCTTTGTATATATTTTTTCATACATATTTGCATTATTTAAAATGTATTTTGTATATATATTTCATACAAATTTACGATATTTAAAGTGTATTTGTTTATATATTTTCATTCATATTTACATTATTTTATGTGTATTTTATATATGTATTTCATCACAAATTTACCTAATTTTATGTGTATTTTGTATATTTATTTTCATAAAATTTAATTTTTTTGTGTGTTTTATTGTATGTATTTTTTATATATATTTTCGTAGAAATTTACGTTTTTTTATGTGTATTCGTATATATATTTTTAAATAAATTTACATTGTTTCATGTGTGTTTTGCATATCTATTTCAATACAAATTTACCATATTGGATTTGCATTTTGTATATTTATTTTAATACAAATTGAATTATTTGATGTGTGTTTTTGTATACATATTTTTTTATAAAAATAAGCTTTTTTTATGGGTATTTTGCATCTTTATTTTCATACAAATTTACATTATTTTATTGATATTCTGTGTATTTATTTTGATACGATTATTCTATGTGTATTTTGTATGTATTTTATTTTACATATTTACATTTTTTAATGTGCATTTTCTATATATATTTTATACAAATATATGTTTTTTTATGTCTATTTGTTTATATATTTTCATTCAAATTTACATTATTTTATGTGTATTTTGTATATTTATTTCAATACAAATTCACCAAATTTTATATGTATTTTGTATATCTATTTACATACAAATTGAAAATATTTTTGTGTATTTTTCTATATATTTTTATCCAAATTTTAGTTATTTTATATATTATTTTGTATATTTATTTTCGTACATATATACATTCTTTTATTGAAATTTTGTTTATTGAATTTGCGACGAATTTCAATTATTTTAGGTGTATTTTGTATATATATTTTTATACGTATTTATATAATTTTATGTGTATTTTGTATATATATTTTCATAGAAATTTACTTTATTTTACGTGTTTTCGTATATATATTTTAATACAAATCTACATTATTTGATGTGTATTTTGCATATCTATTTCAATACAAATTTACCTTATTGTATGTGCATTTTGTATATTTATTTTAATACAAATTTAATTATTTTATGTGTATTTTTGTATATATATTTTTATACAAATATCCGTTATTTTATGGGTATTTTGCATCTTTATTTTCATAGAAATTTACATTATTTTATTGATATTCTGCTCATTTATATTGATACGATTTTACATTATTCTATGTGTATTTTGTATATATTTTTTATACATTTTTCCATTATTTAATGTGTATTTTGTATATATATTTTATACAAATTTACATTATTTTATGTGTAATTGTTTATATATTTTGACAGAAATTTTCAATATTTTATGGGTATTTTGTATATATATTTCAAAAGAAATTTAACTAGTTTTATGTGTATTTTGTATATCTATTTTCATACAAATTCAAATTATTTCTGGGTATTTTTGTATATATTTTAAAACAAATTTTAGTTATGTTATGTGTATTTTGTAAATTTATTTTCATTCAAATATGTATTATTTTATTGGTATTTTGTTGATTTCTTTTGATACGAATTTATATTATTTTATATGTACTTTGTATATATATTTTTATACGCATTTATATTATTTAATGTATATTTGGAATATATATTTTTATACAAATTCATGTTATTTTATGTGTATTTGTATATATATTTTTATATAAATTGACATTATTTTAAGTGTATTTTGTACATATATTTCATTACAAATTTACCTTATTTTATGTTTATTTTGTATATTTATTTCATTCAATTTTAAATTGTTTTATGTGTATATTTGTATTTGTATTTAGGTTATTTTATGTGTATTTTCTATATATATTTTTATCCATAATTACATTATTTTATTGGTATTTTGTTAATATAATTCGATACGAATTTAGATTATTTCATAGATATTTTGTATACATATTTTTATACGCATTTACATTATTTAATGTGTGTTTTGTATATATATTTCTATGCAAATTTACTTTATTTTACGTGCATTTTTGTACATATATTTTTATAGAAATTTCCGTTATTTTATGTGTATTTGTTTATATATTTTCATATAAACTTACATTATTTCATGTGAATTTTTTATATGTATTTCAATACAAATTTGCCTAATTTTATGTGTATTTTGCATATCTATTTTCAAACAAATTTTATTTATTTTTGAGTATTTATTTTTTTTTATACAAATTTTAGTTATTTTATTTGTATTTTGTATATATATTTTCCTACAAATATACATTCTTTTATTGGAATTTTGTTTATTTATTTTGATACGAATTTACATTATTTTATGTGTATTTTGTATATATATTTTTCTACGTATTTAAATTATTTTGTGTATTTTGTATATACATTTTCATAAAAATTTACGTTATTTTATTGTGTGTATTCGTATATATTTTGATACAAATTTTATACAAATTCATGTTATTTTATGTGTATTTGAATATATATTTTCATACAAATTTATATTATTTTATATGTATTTTTACATATATTTCACTAAAAATTTACGTTATTTTGTGTTTAATTTCTATATTTATTTCATTCAATTTTAAATTATTTTATGTGTATATTTGTATTTGTATTTAGGTTATTTTATGTGTATTTTCTATATATATTTTCATCCAAATTTACATTATTTTATTGGTATTTTCTTAATTTATTTCGATACGAATTTAGATCATTTCATAGGTATTTTGTATATATATTTTTATACTGAATTACCTTATCTAATGTGTGTTTTGTATATATATTTTTATGCAAATTTATTTTATGTGCATTTTTGTAAATATATTTTGATAGAAATTTCCGTTATTTTATGTATATTTTGTATATGTTTTCTCATACAAATTTACATGAATTTATTGGTATTTTGTTTATTTATTTTGATACGAATTACAATATTATATGTGTATTTTGTACACATTTTTTATACGTATTTAAAGTATTTAATGAGTATTTTGTTTATATATTTTTATTCAAATTTACGTAATTATATCTGTATTTGTATAAATATTTTGATAAAAATTTACATTATTTTATGTACTTTGTTTATATTCAAATCAAATTTAGCTTATTTTATGTGTATTTTGTATATCTATTTTCATACAAATTTAATTACTTTTATTTTGTATATAGTTTTATACAAATTTACGTTATTATATGTGTATTTTGTATATTTATATTTTTACAAATACACATTCTTATATTGGTATTTTGTTTATTTATTTCCATTCGAATTTACATTATTTTATGTGTATTTTTTATACATTTTTTTTATACGTATTTACTTAATTTTATGTGTATTTTGTATATATATTTTTATAGAGATCTTCGTTATTTTATGTGTATTCGTATATATATTTTGAAACAAATTTACATTGTTTTATATGTATTTTTGCATATCTCTTTTAGTACAAATTTACCTTATTGTATGTGTATTTTGTATATTTATTTTAATACAAATTTAATTTTTTTATGTGTATTTTGGTATATATATTTTTATAAAAAAATGCGTTATTTTATGTTATTTACATTATTGTTATTTACATTATTTTATTAATATTCTGTGTATTTATTTTGATACGATCTTACATTATTCTGCTTGTGTTTTGTATATATTTTTTTATACAAATTTACGTTATTTTAAGTTTATTTGTTTATTTATTTTCATTAAAATTTACTTTATTTTATGTGTATTTTGTATATGTATTTCAATACAAATTTACTTGATACTATGTGTATTTTGTAGATTTATTTTCATACAAATTTAAAATATTTTTGTGTATTTTTGCATATAGTTTTATACAAATTTAGGTTATTTTATGTGTATTTTATATATTTATTTTCATACAAATACACATTCTTTTATTGAAATTTTGTTTACTTATTTTGACGCGAATTTACATTATTTAATGTGTATTTTGTATATATATTTTTAAACGTATTTACATTATTTCATGTGTATTTTGTATATATATTCCTATAGAAATCTACGTTATTTTATGTGTATTCGTATATATATTTTGAAACAAATTTACACTGTTTTATGTGTATTTTGCTTATTTTTTCAATACAAATTTCCCTTATTGTATGTGGATTTTGCATATTAATTTTAATACAAATTTAATTATTATATGTGTATTTTTGTATATGTATTTTTAAAAAATATGCTTTATCTTATGGGTACTTTGCATCTTTATTTTCAAACAAATTTAAATTATTTTATTGATATTCTGAGTACTTATTTTGATACGATTTTACATTATTCTATGTGTATTTTGAATATTTATTTATATATATATTTTATACAAATGTACGTTACTTTATGTGTATTTGTTTTCATTTCATATAAATTTACATTATTTTATGTGTATTTTGTACGTGTATTTAAATACAAATTTAACTAATTATATGTGTATTTTGTATATCTATTTTCATACAAATTGATATTATTATTTTTTTTTATACAAATTCTCGTTATTTGATGTGCATTTTGTATATTTATTTTCCTATAAATATACGTTTCTTATTTGATAATTTTACATATTTTTAGGTGTATTTGATATATATTTATATGTATATTTATATTTATATATATATATATATATATATATATATATATATATATATATATATATATATATATATATATATATATATATATATATATATATATATATATATATATATATATATATATATATATATATATATATATATATATATATATATATATATATATATATATATATATATATTCTATATATATATGTATATATTTTGATACAAATCTACATTATTTGATGTGTATTTTGCATATCTATTTCAATACAAATTTACTTTATTATGTGCATTTTGTATATTTATTTTAATACAAATTAAATTATTTTATGTGTATTTTGTATATATATTCTTATGAAAATACGTTATTATATGGGTATTTTGCATCTTTATTTTCATACAAATTTACATTATTTTATGTGTATTTTGTATATATATATATATATATATATATATATATATATATATATATATATATATATATATATATATATATATATATATATATATATATATATATATATATATATATATATATATATATATATATATATATATATATATATATATATATATATATATATATATATATATATATATATATATATATATATATATATATTTTTTTTATACATATTTACATTATTTAATGTTTATTTTGAGTATATATTTTATCCAAACTTACGTTATTTTATGTGTATTTGTTTATATATTTTCATACAAATTTACATTATTTTATGTGAATTTTGTATATGTATTTCAATACAAATTTGCATGATTTTATGTGTATTTTGTATATATATTTTCAAACAAATTTAAATTATTTTTGTGTATTTTTGTTTATAATTTTATATAAATTTTACTTATTTTATTTGCATTTTGTATATATATTTTCCTACAAATATCCATTCTTTTATTGGAGTTTTGTTTATTTATTTTGATACGAATTTACATTATTTTATGTGTATTTTGTATATATATTTTTCAACGTATTTATATTATTTTCTGTGTATTTTGTATATACATTTTCATAAAAATTTACGTTATTTTATTGTGTGTATTCGTATATATTTTGATACGAATTTTATACAAATTCATATTATTTTATGTGTATTTCTATATATATTTTCATACAAATTTATATGTGTATTTTGTATACATTTTTTTTATACTTATTTACTTCATTTTATTTGTATATTGTATATATATTTTTATAGAAATCTACGTTATTTGTGTATTCGTATATATATTTTGAAACAAATTTATATTGTTTTATATGTATTTTGCATATCTATTTTAATGCAAATTTACGTTAATAAATGTGCATTTTGTATATATATTTTAACACAATTTTAAATATTTTATGTGTATTTTGGTATAAATATATTTTATAAAAAATGCGTTATTTTATGGGTATTTTGCATCTTTATTTTCATACAAATTTACTTTATTTTATTAATATTCTGTGTATTTATTTTGATACGATTTTACACTATTCTACTTGTGTTTTGTATATATTTTTTTCATACATATCTGCATTATTTAAAGTATATTTTATACAAATTTACGTTATTTAAAGTGTATTTGTTTATATATTTTTTTCAAATTTTCATTATTTTATGTGTATTTTGTATATGTATTTCAATACAAATTTACCTAATTTTATGTGTATTTTGTATGTTTATTTTCATACGAATTGAAATAATTTTTTTGTTTTTTTTGTTTTTTTATATATATTGTTTTAGAAATTTAAGTTTTTTTATGTGTATTCGTATATATATTTTGAAATAAATTTACATTGTTTTATATGTGTTTTGCATATCTATTTCAATACAAATTTACCATATTGTACGTGCATTTTGTATATTTATTTTAATACAAATTTAATTATTTGACGTGTTTTTTTTTAAATATTTTTATAAAAATATGCTTTTTTATGGGTATTTTATATCTTTATTTTCATACAAATTTACGTTATTTTATTGATATTCTGCTCATTCATTTTGATACGATTTGACACAAATTTACTATATTTTATGGGTATTTTGTATATATATTTCAAAAAAAAATTACCTAGTTTTATGTGTATTTTGTATATCTATTTTCATACAAATTCAAATTATTTCTATGTATTTTTGTATATATTTTAATACAAATTTTAGTTATGTTATGTGTATTTTGTAAATTTATTTTCATTCAAATATAAATCATTTTATTGATATTTTGTTGATTTATTTTGATTCGAGTTTACATTTTTTTAATGTACTTTGTATATATATTTTTTATACGCATTTACATTATTTAATATTTATTTTGAATATATATTTTTATACAAATTCATCGTATTTTATGTGTATTTGTATATATATTTTCATATAAATTTACATTATTTTATGTGTATTTTGTACATATATTTCATTACATATTTACCATATTTTATGTTTGTTTTGTATATTTATTTCGTTTACTATTAAATTATTTTATGTGTATATTTGTATTTGTATTCAGGTTATTTTATGTGTATTTTCTATATATATTTCATCAAAAAATTACATTATCTTATTGGTATTTTGTTTATTTAATTCGTTAAGAATTTTGATTATTTCATAGGTATTTTGTATACATATTTTTATACGCATTTACATTATTCAATGTGTTTTTTCTATATATATATATATATATATATATATATATATATATATATATATATATATATATATATATATATATATATATATATATATATATATATATATATATATATATATATATATATTTTTTTTTTTATGGAAATTTACTTTATATTATGTGCATTTTTGTACATATATTTTTATAGAAATTTCCGTTCTTTTATGTGTATTTTGTTTATGTTTTCTCATACAAATTTACATTATTTTATTGTTATTTTGTCTATTTATTTTGATACGAATTACAATATTATATGTGTATTTTGTACATATCTTTTATGCGTATTTACATTATCTAATGTGTATTTTGTTTATATATTTTTATACAAATTTACGTTATTATATGTGTATTTGTATAAATAGTTTGATTCTAATTTACATTATTTTATGTATTTTGTATATATATTTCAATTCAAATTTAGCTTATTTTAAGTGTATTTTGTATATCTATTTTCATACAAATTTAATTACTTTTGTGGACGTTTGTGTAAGTTTTATACAAATTTACGTTATTTTATGTGTATTTTGTATATTTTTATTTATACAAATACTCATTCTTTTATTGATATTTTGTTTATCTATTTTGATACCAATTTACATTATTTTATGTGTATTTTGTATACATTTTTTTAAACGTATTTACTTCATTTTATGTGTTTTTTGTATATATATTTTTTTTATAGAAATCTACGTTATTTTGTGTATTCGTATACTATATATTTTGAAACAAATTTACATTGTTTTATATATATTTTGCATATCTATTTCAATACAAATTTACCTTAATGAATGTGCATTTTGTATATTTATTTTAATACCAATTTAAATATTTTATGTGTATTTTGGTAAATATATATTTAAAAAAAAAATGCGTTATTTTATGGGTATTTTGCATCTTTATTTTCATACAAATTTAAATTATTTTATAAATATTCTGTGTATTTGTTTTGATACGATTTTACACTATTCTATTTGTGTTTTGTATAATTTTTTTCATACATATTTGCATTATTTAATATGTATTTTGTATATATATTTTATACAAATTTACGTTATTTAAAGTGTATTTGTTTATATATTTTCATTCAAATTTACATTATTTTATGTGTATTTTGTATATGTATTTCAATACAAATTTACCTAATTTTATGTGTATTTTGTATGTTTATTTTCATACAAATTGAAATTATTTTTGTGTATTTTTTTGTTTTTTTTATATATATTTTTATAGATATTTAAGTTTTTTTATGTGTATTCGTATATATATTTTGAAATAAATTTACATTGTTTTATATGTGTTTTGCATATCTATTTTAATACAAATTTACCATATTGTACGTGCATTTTGTATATTTATTTTAATACAAATTTAATTATTTGATGTGTGTTTTTTTATAAATATTTTTATAAAAATCTGCTTGTTTATGGGTATTTTGCATCTTTATTTTCATACAAATTTACGTTATTTTATTGATATTCTGCTCATTCATTTTGATACGATTTGACATTATTCTATGTGTATTTTGTATATATTTTTCATACAAATTTACGTTATATTATGTGTATTTGTTTATATATTTTGACACAAATTTACTATATTTTATGGGTATTTTGTCTATATATTTCAAAAGAAATTTACCTAGTTTTATGTGTATTTTGTATATCTATTTTCATACAAATTCAAATTATTTCTATGTATTTTTGTATATATTTTAATACAAATTTTAGTTATGTTATGTGTATTTTGTAAATTTATTTTCATTCAAATATAAATCATTTTATTGATATTTTGTTGATTTATTTTGATTCGAATTTACATTATTTTATATGTACTTTGTATATATATTTTTATACGCATTTACATTATTTAATATTTATTTTGAATATATATTTTTATACAAATGGTGGTATTTTATATGTATTTGTATATATTTATCATATAAATTTACATTATTTTAGTGTATTATTTGTACATATATTTTATTTACATATTTATTTTTTTTATTTATTTTTTTTATATTTAATTATTATTATTTTTATATTTTGTATTATATGTTATTATATTTGTATTCATTTATTCTATGTGTATTTTCTATATATATTTTATCCAAAAATTACATTATCTTATTGATATTTTGTAATTTAATTCGATAACAATTTAGATTATTTCATAGGTATTTTGTATACATATTTTTATACGCATTTACATTATTCAATGTGTTTTTGTATATATATATATATATATATATATATATATATATATATATATATATATATATATATATATATATATATATATATATATATATATATATATATATATATATATATATATATATATTTATTTTATTTTTATTTATTTTTTTTGTACATATATTTTTAGAAATTTTTCTTTTATTTTATTTTTGTTTATGTTTTCTCATACAAATTTACATTATTTTATTGGTATTTTGTTTATTTATTTTGATACGAATTACATCATTATATGTGTATTTTGTACATATCTTTTATGCGTATTTGCATTATCTAATGTGTATTTTGTTTATATATTTTTATACAAATTTACATTATTATATGTGTATTTGTATAAATAGTTTGATACAAATTTACATTATTTTATGTATTTTGTATATATATTTCAAATCATATTTAGCTTATTTTAAGTGTATTTTGTATATCTATTTTCATACAAATTTAATTGCTTTTGTGTATGTTTGTGTAAGTTTTATACAAATTTACGTTATTTTATGTGTATTTTGTATATTTTTATTTATACAAATACTCATTCTTTTATTGGTATTTTGTTTATCTATTTTGATACCAATTTACATTATTTTTTTAAACGTATCTACTTCATTTTATGTGTTTTTTGTATATATATTTTTATAGAAATCTATGTTATTTTGTGTATTCGTATATATATTTTGAAACAAATTTACATTGTTTTATATGGATTTTGCAAATCTATTTCAATACAAATTTACGTTAATGAATGTGCATTTTGTATATTTATTTTAATAAAAATTTAAATATTTTATGTGTATTTTGGTATATATATATATTTTTTTAAAAATGCGTTATTTTATGGGTATTTTGCATCTTTATTTTCATACAAATTTATCTTATTTTATTAATATTCTGTGTATTTATTTTGATACGATTTTACACTAATCTATTTGTGTTTTGTATATATTTTTTTCATACATATTTGCATTATTTAAAGTGTAAATTTTATATATATTTTATACAAATTTACGTTATTTAAAGTGTATTTGTTTATATATTTTCATTTAAATTTACATTATTTTATGTGTATTTTGTATATATATTTCAATACAAATTTATCTAATATTATGTGTATTTTGTATATTGATTTTCATACAAATTTTAATTATTTTTGTGTATTTTTGTATGTATTTTTTATATATATTTCCATATAAATTTACGTTTTTTTATGTATATTCGTATACATATTTTGAAAGAAATATACATTGTTTAGATGTATTTTGCATATCTATTTAAATACTGATTTACCTTATTGTATGTGCATTTTGTATATTTATTTTAATACAAATTCAATTATTTTATGTGTACTTTTATATATATATATATATTTTTTTTTAAATGCACATTAATTAATGTAAATATATATAAAAAAAAATATATACAAAACACAAATAGATTAATGTAAAATCGTATCAAAATAAATACACAGAATGTTAATTAAATAATGTAAATTTGTATGAAAATTAAGATGCAAAATACCCATAAAATAACACATTTTTTTATAAACATATATATATATCAACATACACATGAAAAAATAAAATTTGTATTAAAATAAATATACAAAATACACATACAATAAGGTAAATTTGTATTGAAATAAATATGCAAAATACATATAAAACAATGTAAATTTGTTTCAAAATATATATACGAATACACATAAAATAACCTAGATTTCTATAAAAATATATATACAAAATACACATAAAATGAAGTAAATACGTATAAAAAAATGTATAAAAAATATGTATAAAATAATGTAAACTCGTATCAAAATAAATAAACAAAATACCAATAATAGAATGTGTATTTGTATAAATATAAATATACAAAATACACATAAAATAACGTAAATTTATATAAAACTATATACAAAAATACACAGAGTAATTAAATTTGTATGAAAATAGATATACAAATTACACACAAAATAAGCTAAATTTGAATTGAAATATATATACAAAATACATGAAATAAAGTAAATTTGTATCAAAATATTTAAACAAATACACATATAATAACGTAAATTTGTATGGAAATATATAAACAAAATACACATTAAATAATGTAAATACGTATAAAAAATATGTACAAAATACACATATAATCATGTAATTCGTATCAAAATAAATAAACAAAATATCAATAAAATAATATAAATTTGTGTGAGTAAACATATATAAAATACACATAAAATAAAATAAATTTGAATGAAAATACATAAACAAATACACTTAAAATAACGAAGATTTGTGTAAAATATATATACAAAATACACATTAAATAATGTAAATAAGTATAAAAAAATATATATAAAATACAAATAGAATAATGTAAAATCGTATCAAAATAAATACACTGAATATTAATAAAACTGTATATTTGTATGAAAATATAAAAGTAAAATACCCATAAAATAACGAATTTTATGGATGAAAATATATATAGAAAATACACATAAAATAACCTAAATACAAATACAAATATACACATAAAATAATTTAAAATTGAATGAAATAAATATACAAATTAAACATGAAATAAGATAAATTTGTAATGAAATATATGTAAAAATACACATCAAATAATATAAATTTGTATGAAAATATATTTCCAATTAAACATTATAACGCATATTTGCTTAAAAATATATATATAAATAAATACACATAAAATAATTACATTTGTATTAAAATAAATATACAAAAGGCACATACAATAAAGAAAATTTGTATAGAAATAGATATGCAGAATACACATAAATAATGTATATTTTTATCAAAATATAAATACGAATACACATAAAATAGAGTAAATTTCTATGAAAATATATATTCAAAATACACATAAAATAATGTAAATTTGTGTGAAATGAAAACAAATTCACATAAAATAACGTATATTTGTATAAAATATATATACAAAATATACATACAATAATGTAAAATCGTATCAAAATAAATACACAGAATATCAATAAAATAATGTAAATTTGTATGCAAATAAAGATGCAAAATACCAATAAAATAAAACATATTTTTATAATAATACAGGTAAATTTGTACTGAAAGAATATACAAAATACACATAAAACAATGTAAATTTGTTTCAAAATATATATACGAATACACATAAAATAACGTAGATTTCTATAGAAATATATATACAAAATACACATGAAATGATGTAAGTACGTATAAAAATATATATACACAATACACATTAAATAATGTATATTCGTGTCAAAATAAATAAACAAAATATCAATACAAGAATGTGTATTTGTATGAAAATAAATATACAAAATATACATAAAATATTGTAAATTTGTATAAAACTCTAAACAAAAATACACAAAAAATAATTTAAATTTGTATGAAAATAAATATACAAAATACACATAAAATTAGGTAAATTTGTATTCAAATACTTATACAAAATACACTTAAAATAATGTAAATTTGAATAAAAATATATAAAAAAATACACATGAAATAACGTAAATTTGTATGAAATATATATACAAAATACACTTTAAATAATGTAATTATGTAAAAAAATATATATTCAAAACACAAATAGAATAATGTACAATCGTATCAAAATAAATACACAGAATATTAATAAAACAATGTAAATTTGTATGAAAATAAAGATGCAAAATACCAATAAAATAACACATTTTTAAAAAAAAATATATATACCAAAATACACATAAAATATTTCAAATTGTATTACAATAAATATACAAAATGCACATACAATAAGGTAAATTTGTATTAAAATAGATATGCAAAATACATATAAAACAATGTAAGTTTGTTTCAAAATATATATACAAAATACATATAAAATGAAGTAAATACGTATAAGAAAATTAATAAAAAATACACATAAAATAATGTAAACTCGTGTCAAAATAAATAAACAAAATACCAATAAAAGAATGTATATTTGTATCAATATAAATATACAAAATACACATAAAATAACATAAATTTGTATAAAACTATATACAAAAATACACAGAAGTAATTAAACTCGTACTAAAATAGATATACAAAATACAGATAAAATAAGCTAAATTTGACTTGAAATGTATATACAAAATACATAAAATAATGTAAATTTGTATCAAAATATATATACAAATACATATAATAACGTAGATTTGTTTAAAAATATATAAACAAAATACATATTAAGTAATGTAAATACGTATAAAAAATATGTACAAAATACACATATAATCATGTAATTCGTATCAAAATAAATGAACAAAATAGCAATAAAATATTGTAAATTTGTATGAGAAAACATATACAAATACATATAAAATAACGCAAATTTCTATAAAAATATATGTACAAAAATGCACATGAAATAAAGTAAATTTGCATAAAAATGTATATGCAAAACACACATTAAATAATGTAAATGCGTACATAAAATACCCTAAATTTGTATAAAACTATATACAAAAATACACAAAAATAATTTAAATTTGTATGAAAAGAAATATACAAAATACACATAAAATTAGGTAAATTTGTATTGAAATACATATACAAAATACACATAAAATAATGTACATTTGAATGAAAATATATAAACAAATACACTTAAAATAACGTAAATTTGAATGAAATATATATACAAAATACACATTGAATAATGTGAATATGTATAAAAAAAATATATACAAAACACAAATAGAATAATGTAAAATCGTATCAAAATAAATACACAGAATATTAATAAAATAATGTAAATTTGTATGAAAATTTAGATGCAAAATACCCATAAAATAACGCATTTTATATATAAATATATATACCAAACACACATAAAATATTTGAATTTGTATTAAAATAAATATACAAAATGCACATACAATACGATAAATTTGTATTGAAAAAGATATGCAAAATACATATAAAACTGTATAAATTTGTTTCAAAATATATATACGAATACACATAAAATAACGTAGATTTCTATAAAAATATATATACAAAATACACATAAAATGAAGTAAACACGTATAAAAAAATGTATACAAAATACACATAGAATAATGTAAATTCGTATCAAAATAAATAAAAAAATACTAATAAAAGAATGTGTATTTGTATAAATATAAATAAAAAATACACATAAAATAACGTAAATTTATATAAAACTATATACAAAAATCCTCAAAAGTAATTAGATTTGAATGAAAATAGATATACAAAATACACATGAAATAAGCTATATATGAATTGAAATATATATACTACATAATAAAATAATGTAAATTCGTATCAAAATATTTATTGAAATTTGTCTAGAAATATATAAACAAAATACACATTAAATAATGTAAATACGTATAAAAAAATATGTACAAGATATATAAATAATCATGTAATTCGTATCAAAATAGATAAACAAAATACCAATAAAATAATGTAAATTTGAATGAGAAAACATATACAAAATACACAAAAAATGACTCAAATTTCAATAACAATATATGTACAAAAATGCACATAAAATAAAGTAAATTTGCATAAAAATAAATATACAAAACACATATTAAATAATGTAAATGCGTATAAAAATATGTATACAAAATACCTATGAAATAATCTAAATTCGTATCTAATTAAATTAATAAAATACCAATAAAATAATGTAGTTTTGGATGTAAATATATATATATATATATATATATATATATATATATATATATATATATATATATATATATATATATATATATATATATATATATATATATATATATAGAAAATACACATAAAATAACCTAAATACAAATACAAATATACACATAAAATAATTTAAAATTGAATGAAATAAATATACAAAATAAACATAAAATAAGGTAAATTTGTAATGAAATATATGTAAAAATGCACATAAAATAATGTAAATTTGTATGGAAATATACATACAAATACACATAAAATAACATGAATTTGTATAAAATTTGTATCAAATTATATACGAATACACACAATAAAATAACGTAAATTTTTATGAAAATAGATATACAAAATACACATAAAATAATGTAAATACGTAGAAAAATATATATACAAAATACACATAAAATAATGTAAATTCGTATCAAAATAAAAAAACAAAATTCCAATAAAAGAATGTATATTTGTAAGAAAATATATATATAAAATACAAATCAAATAACTAAAATTTGTATAAAAATATATACAAAAATACACAAAAATAATTTAAATTTCTTTGAAAATAGATATGTAAAATACACATAAAATTATTCAAATTTGTATTGAAATCCATATACAAAACACACATAAAATAATGTAAATTTGTATGAAAATATATAAACAAATACACATAAAATAACGTAAATTAGGATAAAATATATATACGAAATATACATTAAATAATTTAAATATGTATAAAAATATTTATACAAAATACACATAGAATAATGTAAAATCGTATCAAAATAAATAAAGAAAATATCAACAAAATAATGTTGATTTGCATGAGAATAAAGATGCAAAATACCCATATAATAACGAATATTTGTATAAAAATATATATACAAAAATACATATAAATAATTAAATTTGTATTAAAATAATTTACAAAATGCACATACAATCAAGTAAATTTGTATTGAAATAGATATGCAAAATACACATCAATAATGCAAGAACGTATAAAAAAATATGTACAAGATATACAAATAATCATGTAATTCGTATCAAAATAGATAAACAAAATACCAATAAAATAATGTAAATTTGAATGAGAAAACATATACAAAATACACAAAAAATGACTCAAATTTCAATAACAATATATGTACAAAAATGCACATAAAATAAAGTAAATTTGCATAAAAATAAATATACAAAACACATATTAAATAATGTAAATGCGTATAAAAATATGTATACAAAATACCTATGAAATAATCTAAATTCGTATCTAATTAAATTAATAAAATACCAATAAAATAATGTAGTTTTGGATGTAAATATATATAGAAAATACACATAAAATAACCTAAATACAAATACAAATATACACATAAAATAATTTAAAATTGAATGAAATGAATATACAAAATAAACATAAAATAAGGAAAATTTGTATTGAAATATATGTAAAAATGCACATAAAATAATGTAAATTTGTATGAAAATATTATACAAATACACATAAAATAACATGAATTTGTATAAAATTTGTATCAAATTATATACGAATACACACAATAAAATAACGTAAATTTTTATGAAAATAGATATACAAAATACACATAAAACAATGTAAATACGTAGAAAAATATATATACAAAAATACACATAGAATAATTAATTTTGTATTAAAATTAACATACAAAATGCACATACAATAAGGTAAATTTGTATTTATAAAATATGCAAAATACATATAAAACAGTGTAAATTTGTTTCAAAATATATACGAATTCACATAAAATAACATAGATTTCTATAGAAACATATATACAAAATACACATGAAATGATGTAAATACGTATTAAAATATATATACAAAACTCACATTAAATAATGTAAGCCCGCGTCAAAATAAATAAACAAAATATCAATAAAAAATGTGTATTTGTATGAAAATAGTTATACAAAATACAAATAAAATAACCAAAATTTTAGAAAACAATATAAAAAAATACACAAAAATAATTTATATTTGTATGAAAATAAATATACAAAATACACACAAAATAAGCCTAATTTGAATTGAAATATATATACAAAATACATAAGATAAAGTAAATTCGTATCAAAATATTTTTTACAAATACACATATAATAACGTAAATTTGTATAAAAATATATAAACAAAATACACATTAAATAATGTAAATATGTATAAAAAAATATGTACAAAATACACATATAATCATGTAATTCGTATCAAAATAAATAAACAAAATACCAATAAAATAACGTTAATTTTCATGAGAAAACATATAAAAAATACACATAAAATAAAGCAAATTTCTATAAAAATATATGTACAAAAATGCACATAACATAAATTTGCATTAAAAAATATATACAAAACACACATTAGATAATGTAAATGAGTATAAAAATATGTATACAAAATACCTATGAAATAATCTAAACTCGTATCGAATTAAATTAAGAAAATACCAAGAAGATAATGTAATTTTGGATGAAAATATATATAAAAAATACACATAAAATAACCTAAATACAAATAAAAATATACACATAAAATAATTTAAAATTGAATGAAATAAATATACAAAATAAACATAAATTAAGGTAAATTTGTAATGAAATATATGTAAAAATACACATAAAATAATATAAATTTGTATAAAAATATATACCCAAATACACATAAAATAACATGAATTAGTATAAAATTTGTATCAAAATATTTACGAATACACAAAATAAAATAAATAAAATTTTTATGAAAATATATATACAAAATACTCATAAAATAATTTAAATACATAGAAAAACATATATACAAAATACACATAAGATAGAATCAAAATAAATAAACAAAATTCCAATAAAGAATGTATATTTGTAGGAAAATATATATACAAAATACAAATAAAAACTAAAATTTCTATAAAAATATATACAAAAATGCACAAAAATTATTTAAATTTGTTTGAAAATATATATGCAAAATACACATAAAATTAAGCAAATTTGTATTGAAATACATATACAAAGTACACACAAAATATTGTAAATTTGTATAAAAATATATAAACAAATACACATAAAATAACGTAAATTTGGATAAAATATATATACAAAATAAACATTAAATAATGTAAATATGTATAAAAAAATATATACAAAATACACATAAAATAATATTAAAAGGTGTCAAAATAAATAAACAGAATATCAATAAAATAATGTAAATTTGCATGAAAATAAAGATGCAAAATACCCCTATAATAACGCATATTTGCATAAAAATATATATACAAAAATAAACATAAAATAATTTAATTTATATTAAAATAAATACTCAAAATGCACATACAATAAATTTGTATTGAAATAGATATGCAAAATACACATAAATAATGTAAATTTGTTTCAAAATATATATACGAATACACATAAAATAGAGTAAATTTCTATGAAAATATACATACAAAAAACATATAAAATGATGTAAATAAGTATAAAAATATATATACCAAATACACCTAAAATAATGTAAATTCGTATCAAAATAAATAAACAAAATTCCGATAAAAGAATGTATATATATGTACGAAAATAAGTATAAAAAATACACATAAAATAACGAAAATTTGTATAAGAAAATATAAAAAAATACACAAAAATAATTTAAATTTGTACGAAAATAGATATACAAAATACGCATATAATTAGATAAATTTGTATTTAAATACATGTGCAAAATACACATAAAATAATGTAAATTTGTTTGAAATGAAAACAAATACACATAAAAAAACGTACATTTGTATAAAATATATATAGAAAATAACCATAGAATAATATAAAATCGCATCAAAATAAATACACAGAATATCAATAAAATAATATAAATTTGTATGAAAATAAAGATGCAAAATAACCATAAAATAAAACATTTTTTTTTATAAAAATACATATACAAAAATACACATAGAATAATTAAATTTGTATTAAAATTAAGATACAAAATGCACATACAATAAGGTAAATTTGTATTAAAAAATATGCAAAATACACATAAAACAGTGTAAATTTGTTTCAAAATATATATATATACGAATACACATAAAATAACGTAGATTTCTATAGAAATATATATACAAAATACACATGAAATGATGTAAATACTTATAAAAATATATATACAAAATACACATTAAATAATGTAAATTCGCGTCGAAAAAAATAAACAAAATATCAATAAAAGGATGTGTATTTGTATGAAAATAGATATACAAAATACACATAAAATAACCAAAAATTGTATAAAACTATATACAAAAATACAAAAAAATAATTAAAATTTTAATGAAAATAAATATACAAAATACACATAAAATTAGGTAAATTTGTATTGAAATACATATACAAAATACACAAAAAATAGTGTAAATTGGAATAAAAATACATCAACAAATACACTTAAGATAACGTAAATTTATATAAAATATATATACAAAATACAAATTAAATAATGTAAATATGTAGAAAAAAATATATACAAAACACAAATAGAATAATGTAAAATCGTATCAAAATAAATACACAGAATATTAATAAAATAATGTAAATTTGTATGAAAATATTGAAGCAAAAACCCATAAAATAACGCATTTTTTATAAAAATATATATACAAAAATACACAAAAAAATTAAATTTGTATGAAATTAATATACAAAATACACATACAATAAGGTAAATTTGTATTGAAATAGATATGCAAAATACATATAAAACAATGTAAATTTGTTTTTGAAATATATATACAAATACACATAAAATAACGTAGATTTCTATAAAAATATATATACAAAAGACACATAAAATGAACAAAATACGTATAAAAAATGTATGCAAAATACACATAAAATAATGTAAATTCATATCAAAATAAATAAACAAAATACCAATAAAAACATGTGTATTTGTATATATATAAATATACTAAATACACATAAAATAACGTAAATTTATATAAAACTATATACAAAAATACACAGAAGTAATTAAATTTGTATGAAAATAGATATACAATCGAAATATATATACAAAATACATAAAATAAAGTAAATTTGTATCAAATATTTATACAAATACACATATAATAACGTAAATTTGTATAAAAATATATAAACAAAATACACATTAAATAATGTAAATACGTATAATCATGTAATTCGTATCAAAATAAATAAACAAAATACCAATAAAATAATATAAATTTGTATGAGAAAACATATACAAAATACACATAAAATAACGCAAATTTCTATAAAAATATATGTACAAAAATGCACATAAAATAAATTTGCATAAAAATATATATACAAAAACATACATTGGATAATGTAAATGAGTATAAAAATATGTATACAATATACCTATGAAATAATCTAAATTCGTGTCGAATTAAATTAAGAAAATACCAATAAAATAATGTAATTTTGAATGAAAATATATATAGAAAATACACATAAAATAACCTAAATACATATACAAATATACACATAAAATAATTTAAAATTGAATGAAATAAATATACAAAATAAACATAAAATAAGTTAAATTTGTAATGAAATATATGTAAAAATACACATAAAATAATATAAATTTGCACGAAAATATATAAACACATACACTTTAAATAACATGAATTTGTATAAAATTTGTATCAAAATATATACGAATACACAAAATAAAATAACTTAAATTTTTATGAAAATGTATATACAATATACACATAAAATAATGTAAATACGTAGAAAAATATATATACAAAATACACATAAAATAATGTAAATTTGTATGAAAATATATAAACAAATACACATAAAATAACGTAAATTTGTATAATATATATATACAAAATAAACATTAAATAATGTAAATATGTATAAAAAAATATATACAAAATACACATAGAATAATGTTAAATCGTATCAAAATAAATAAACAGAATATCAATAAAATAATGTAAATTTGTATGAAAATAAAGATGCAAAATATCCATATAATAACGCATATTTGCATAAAAATATATATACAAAAATACATAAAAAATAATTAAATTTGTATTAAAATAAATACACAAAATGCACATACAATAAAGTAAATTTGTATTGAAATAGATATGCAAAATACATATCAATAATGTAAATTTGTATCAAAATATATATACGAATACTCATAAAATAGAGTAAATTTCTATGAAAATATACATACAAAATAGATATACAAAATACACATATAACTAGTTAAATTTGTATTTAAATACATGTACAAAAAACACATAAAATATTGTAAATTTGTATGAAATGAAAACAAATACACATAAAATAACGTACATTTTATATAAAATATATATACAAAATACACATAGAATAATGTGAAATCATATGAAAATAAATACACAGAATATCAATAAAATAATGTAAATTTGTATGAAAATAAAGATGCAAAATTCCTATAAAATAAAGCATATTTTTATAAAAATACATATACAAAAATACACATAGAATAAACAAATTTGTATTAAAATTAATATACAAAAAGCACATACAATAAGGTCAATTTATATTGAAAAGATATACAAAATACACATAAAACAATGTAAATTTGTTTCAAAATATCTATACGAATACATATAAAATAACGTAGATTTCTATAGAAATATATATACAAAATACACATGAAATGATGTAAATACGTATAAAAATATATATACAAAACTACACATTAAATAATATAAATTCGTGTCAAAATAAATAAACAAAATATCATGAAAAGAATGTGTATTTGCATGAAAATAGATATAAAAAATACACATAAAATACCCTAAATTTGTATAAAACTATATACAAGAATACAGAAAAATAGTTTAAATTTGTATGAAAATAAATATACAAAAATACACATAAAATTAGGTAAAATTGTATTGAAATACATATACAAAATACACATAAAATAATGTAAAATTGAATGAAAATATATAAACATGTACACTTAAAATAACGTAAGTTTGTATCAAATATTTATACAAAATACACATTAAATAATGTAAATATGTATAAAAAATATATATACAAAACACAAATAGAATAATGTAAAATCGTATAAAAAAAAACACAAAATATTAATAAAATAATGTAAATTTGTATGAAAATTAAGATCCAAAATACCCATAAAATAACGCATTTTTTTATAAAAATATATATACGAAAACACAAAATATTTGATTTTGTATTAAAATAAATATACAAAATGCACATACAGTAAGGTAAATTTGTATTGAAATAGAAACGCAAAATACATATAAAACAATAAAATTTGTTTTGAAAATATATAAAGGAATACACTTAAAATAACGTAGATTTCTATAAAAATATATATTCAAAATACACATATAATTGAGTACATACGTATAAAAAAATGTATAAAAAATACACCTAAAATAATGTAAACTCGTATCAAAATAAATAAACAAAATACTAATAAAAGAATATGTGTTTGTATAAATATAAATATACAAAATACACATAAAATAACGTAAATTTATATAAAACTATATACAAAAATACATAGAAGTAATTAAATTTGTATGAAAATAGATATACAAAATACACTAAAAATAACCTAAATTTGAATTGAAATATATATACAAAATACATAAAATAATATAAATTTGCATCAAAATACTTATACAAATACACATATAATAATGTAAATTTGTATAAAATATATAAACAAAATACACATTAAATAATGTAAATACGTATAAAAAAATGTACAAAATACAGAAATAATCATGTAATTCGTATCAAAATAAATAGACAAAATACCAATAAAATAATGTAAATTTCTATGAGAAAACATATACAAAATAGACATAATTAGCGCAAATATCAATAAAAATATATATAACATAATATATTTTTATACATATTTAAAATATTTAATGTATATTTTGTATATATTTTTCATACAAATTTACGTTATTTTATATGTGTTTGTTTATATATTTTGACACAAACTTACAATATTTTATGGGTATTTTGTATATACATTTCAAAATAAATTTACCTAGTTTTATGTGTATTTTGTATATCTATTTTCATACAAACTCAAATTATTTCTATGTATTTTTGTATATATTTTAATACAAATTTTAGTTATGTTATGTGTATTTTGTAAATTTATTTTCATTCAAATATATATTTTTTTATTGGTGTTTTGTTGATTTATATTGATACGAATTTACATTATTTTATATGTGCTTTGTATATATATTTTTATACGCTTTTACATTAATATTTATTTTGAATATATATTTTTATACAAATTCATGGTATTTTATGTGTATTTGTATATATATTTTCATATAAATTTACATTATTTTATGTGTATTTTGTAAATACATTTTATTACAAATCTTCCTTATTTTATGTTTATTTTGTATGTGTATTTTGTATATATATACTATCCAAATACACGTTCTTTTATTGGTATTTTGTTGATTTATTTTAATTCGAATTTACATTATTTAATGTGTATTTTGTATACATTTTTTTTATACGTATTTACTTAATTTTATGTGTAATTTGTATATATATTTTTAGAAATCTACGTTTTTTTACTTGTATTCGTATATATATTTTGAAACAAATTTACATTGTTTTATATGTATTTTTGCATATCTCTTTCAATACAAATTTACCTTATTGTATGTGCATTTTGTATATTTATTTCAATGCAAATTTAAATATTTTATGTGTATTTTGGTATATATATTTTTATAAGATTACGAAAATTTGAATAAAAATATATACAAAAAACAAAAAAATAAATTTCAATTTGTATCAAAATAGATAAACAAAATACACATTTAATTAGTTAAATTTGTATTTAAATACATGTACAAAATACTCATAAAATAATGTAAATTTGTATAAAATGAAAACAAATTCACATAAAATAACGTACATTTGTATAAAATAGATATACAAAATAATTTTATGGGTATTTTGTATATTTATTTTCATACAAATTTAAATTATTTTTGTGTATTTTTGTATATAGTTTTATACAAACTTAGGTTATTTTATGAGTATTTTGTATATCTATTTTCTTACAAACACACATTCTTTTATTGATATTTTGTTTATTTATTTTGACGAGAATTTAAATTATTTAATGTGTATTTTGTATATATATTTTTATACGTATTTACATCATTTCATGTGTATTTTGTATATATATTTCTATAGAAATCTACGTTATATTATGTGTATTCGTATATAGATTTTTAAACAAATTTACAATTTTATGTGTATTTTGCATATTATTTCAATACAAATTTACAATATTGTATATGCATTTTGTATATTAATTTTAATACAAATTTAATTATTCTATGTGTATTTTTGTATATGCATTTTTATAAATATATGCTTGATTTTATGGGTATTTTGCATCTTTATTTTCATACAAATTTACGTTATTTTATTGATATTCTGCTCATTCATTTTGATACGATTTGACATTATTCTATGTGTATTTTGTATATATTTTTCATACAAATTTACGATATTTTATGTGTATTTGTTTATATATTTTGACACAAATTTACAATATTTTATGGGTATTTTGTATATATATTTCAAAAGAAATTTACCTAGTTTTATGTGTGTTTTGAATATCTATTTTCATACAAACTCAAATTATTTTTATGTCTTTTTGTATATATTTCAATACAAATTTTAGTTATGTTATGTGTATTTTGTAAATATATTTTCATTCAAATATATATTATTTTATTGGTATTTTGTTGATTTATATTGATATGAATTTACATTATTTTATATGTACTTTTTATATTTTTATACGCATTTAAATTATTTAATATTTATTTTGTATATATAATTTTATACAAATTCATGGTATTTTATGTGTATTTCTATATATATTTTCATATAAATTTACATTATTTTATGTGTATTTTGTACATATATTTCATTACAAATTTACCTTATTTTATGTTTATTTTGTATATGTATTTTGCACATTTATATTCATACAAATACACATTCTTTTATTGATATTTTCTTTATTTATTTTGTTTCGAATTTATATTATTTTATGTGTATTTTGTTTACATTTTTTTATACGTATTTACCTAATTTTATGTGTATTTTGTATATATATTTTTATAGAAATCTACGTTATTTTATGTGTATTCGTATATATATTTTGAAACAAATTTACATTGTTTTATATGTATTTTTGCATATCTCTTTCAATACAAGTTTACCTTATTGTATGTGCATTTTGTATATTTATTTCAATACAAATTTAAATATTTTATGTAAATTTAACTAATTTTATGTGTATTATGTATATCTATTTTCATACAAACCGAAATTAATTTTGTGTATTTTAGTATAAATTTTTATTCAAATTTTCGTAGTTTTATGTGTATTTTGTATATTTATTTTCCTACAAATATACGTTCTTTTATCGGAATTTTGTTTATTTATTTTGATACGAATTTTCATTATTTTAGGTGTATTTGATATATATATTTTTATACTTATTTACATAATTTTTTATGTATTTTGAATATATATTTTCATAGAAATTTACTCTATATGTATATACAAAAAAACACAAAAATAATTTAAATTTGTATGAAAATAAATATACAAAATACACATAAAATTAGGTAAATTTGTAATAAAATACATATACAAAATACACTTAAAATAATGTAAATTTGAATGAAATTATATAAACAAATACACTTAAAATAACGGTAATTTGTATAAAATGTATATAAAAAATACACATTAAATAATGAAAATATGTATAAAAAAGTATACACAAAACACAAATAGTATAATATAAAATCGTATCAAAATATATACACAGAATATTAATAAAATAATGTACATTTGTATGAAAACTAAGATGCAAAATACCTATAAAATAACGCATTTTTTTATAAAATTATATATACCAAAATACACATAAAATATTTGAATTTGTATTAAAATAAATATACAAAATGTACATACAATAAGGTAAATTTGTATTGAAATAGATATGCAAAATACATATAAAACAATGTAAATTTGTTTCAAAATATATATACGAATACACATAAAATAACGTAGATTTCTATATATATATATATATATATATATATATATATATATATATATATGTATATATATATATATATATATATATATATATATATATATATATATATATATATATATATATACAAAATACAAATAAAATTAAGTAAATACGAATCAAAATGTATACAAAATACACATAAAATAATATAAATTGTATATATAAATAAACAAAATACAAATAAGAGAATGTATTTGTATAAATAAATATATAAAATGCACATAAAATAACGTAAATTTGTATAAAACTATATACAAAAATACACAGAAGTATTTAAATTTGTATGAAAATAGATATACAAAATACACACAAAATAAGTTAAATTTGAATTGAAATATATATACAAAATACATAAAATAAAGTAAATTCGTTTCAAAATATTTTTAACAAATATACATATAATAACGTAAATTTGAAAAAAAATATATTAACAAAATACACATTAAGTAATGTATTATTTTATTAATATTCTGTGTATTTAATTTGATACGATTTTACATTATTCTATTTGTGTTTTGTATATATTTTTTTATACAAATTTACGTTATTTTAAGTGCATTTATTTATGTATTTTCATTCAAATTTACATTATTTTATGTGTATTTTGTATATGTATTTCAATACAAATTTACCGAATTTTATGTGTATTTTGTATATTTATTTTCATACAAATTTAAAATATTTTTGTGTATTTTTGTATATAGTTTGATACAAATTTAGGTTATTTTATGTGTATTTTGAATATCTATTTTCATACAAATACACATTCTTTTATTGATATTTTAATTATTTATTTTGACGCGAATTTATATTATTTAATGTGTATTTTGTATATATATTTTTATACGTATTTACATCATTTCATGTGTATTTTGTATATATATTCCTATAGAAATCAACGTTATTTTATGTGTATTCGTATATATATTTTGAAACAAATTTACACTGTTTTATGTGTATTTTGCGTATTTTTTCAATACAAATTTACCTTATTGTATGTGCATTTTGTATATTAATTTTAATACAAATTTAATTATTCTATGTGTACTTTTGTATATGTATTTTTTTTTTAAATATGCTTTATTTTATGGGTATTTTGCATCTTTGTTTTCATACAAATTTAAATTATTTTATTGATATTCTGTGTACTTATTTTGATACGGTTTTACATTATTCTATGTGTATTTTGTATATATATTTTATACAAATGCACGTTATTTTGTGTATTTGTTTTCATTTCATAAAAATTTACATAATTTTATGTGTATTTTGTACATGTATTAAAATACAAATTTAACTAATTATATGTGTATTTCAAATACACATTCTTTTATAGGTATTTTGTTTATTAATTTTGATACGAATTTATATTATTTTATGTGTATTTTGTATGCATTTTTTTATACGTATTTACTTCATTTTATGTGTATTTTGTATATATATTTATATAGAAATCTACGTTATTTTATGTGTATTCGTATATATATTTTGAAACAAATTTACATTGTTTTATATGTATTTTGCATATCTATTTCAATATAAATTTACCTTATTGTATGGGTTTTTTAAATATTTATTTTAATACAAATTAAATTTTTTTATGTGTATTTTGGTATATATATTTTTATAAATAAAAAAAATGCGTTATTTTATCGGTATTTTGCCTCTTTATTTTCATACAAATTTACATTATTTTATTAATATTCTGTGTATTTATTTTGATACGATTTTACATTATTCTATTTGTGTTTAGTACATATTTTTTTATACAAATTTACGTTATTTTAAGTGTATTTGTTTATGTATTTTCATTCAAATTTACATTCTTTTATGAGTATTTTGTGTATGTATTTCAATACAAATTTACCAAATTTTATGTGTATTTTGTATATTTATTTTCATATAAATTTTAAATATTTTTGTGTATTTTTGTATATAGTTTGATACAAATTTAGGTTATTTTATGTGTATTTTGTATATCTATTTTCATACAAATACACATTCTTTTATTGATATTTTGTTTATTTATTTTGACGCAAGTTTACATTATTTAATGTGTATTTTGTATATATATTTTTATACGTATTTACATCATTTCATGTGTATTTTGTATAGTTTTAAACAAATTTATATTATTTAATGTGTATTTTGTATATATATATATATATATATATATATATATATATATATATATATATATATATATATATATATATATATATATATATATATATATATATATATATATATATATATATACAAATACACATTCTTTTATTGGTATTTTGTTTATTTATTTTGATACTAATTTACATTATTTTATGTGTATTTTGTATACATTTTTTATACGTATTTACTTAATTTTATGTGTATTTTGTATATATATTTTTATAGAAATCTACCTTATTTCATGTGTATTCGTATATATATTTTGAAACAAATTTACATTGTTTATATGTATAATTAAATTTGTATTAAAATTAATATACAAAATGCGTATATAATAAGTAAATTTGTATTGAAAAAATATGCAACACACATTTACTCTTACAAATTTATATTATTTTATTGGTATTTTGTTTATTTATTTTGATACGAATTACATGATTATATGTGTACTTTGTACATATTTTTTTTATACGTATTTACATTATTTAATGTGTATTTTGTTTATATATTTTCATACAAATTTACGTTATTATATGTGTCTTTGTATAAATATTTTGATACAAATTTACTTTATTTCATGTATTTTGTATATATATTTCAATTCAAATTTAGTTTATTTTGTGTGTATTTTGTATATATTTTCATACAAATTTAATTACTTCTGTGTATTTTTGTATATAGTTTTATATAAATTTACGTTATTTTATGTGTATTTTGTATATTCATATTTATACAAATACACATTCTTTTATTGGTATTTTGTTTATTTATTTTGATACGAATTTACATTATTTTATGTGTATTTTGTATACATTTTTTTATACGTATTTACTTCATTTTATGTGTATTTTGTATATATATTTTTAAAGAAATCTACGTTATTTTATGTGTATTCGTATATATATTTTGAAACAAATTTATATTGTTTTATATGTATTTTGCATATCTATTTCAATACAAATTTACCTTATTGTATGTGTTTCTTGTATAATTATTTTAATACAAATTTAATTTTTTGATGTGCATTTTGGTATATATATTTTTATAAATAAAAAAAATGCGTTATTTCATGGGTATTTTGCTTCTTTATTTTCATACAAATTTACATTATTTTATTAATATTCTGTGTATTTATTTTGATATGATTTTACATTATTCTATTTGTGTTTTGTACATATATTTTTATACAAATTTACGTTATTTTAAGTGTATTTGTTTATGTATTTTCATTCAAATTTACATTATTTTATGTGTATTTTGCGTATATATTTCAATACAAATTTACCTAATTTTATGTGTATTTTGTATATTTATTTCCTTACAAATATAAAATATTTTTGTGTATTTTTGTATACAGTTTGATACAAATTTAGGTTATTTTATGTGTATTTTGTATATCTATTTTCATACAAATATATATTCTTTTATTGATATTTTGTTTATTTATTTTGACGCGAATTTACATTATTTAATGTGTATTTTGTATATATATTTTTATACGTATTTACATCATTTCATGTGTATTTTGTATAGTTTTAAACAAATTTATATTATTTAATGTGTATTTTGCATATATATATATATATATATATATATATATATATATATATATATATATATATATATATATATATATATATATATATATATATATATATATATATATATATATATATATACAAATACACATTCTTTTATTGGTATTTTGTTTATTTATTATGATACTAATTTACTTTATTTTATGTGTATTTTGTATACATTTTTTATACGTATTTACTTATTTTTATGTGTATTTTGTATATATATTTTTATAGAAATCTACCTTGTTTCATGTGTATTCGTATATATATTTTGAAACAAATTTACATTGTTTATATGTATAATTAAATTTGTATTAAAATTAATATACAAAATGCGTATATAATAAGGTAAATTTGTATTGAAAAAATATGCAACACACATTTACTTTTACAAATTTATATTATTTTATTGGTATTATGTTTATTTATTTTGATACGAATTACATGATTATATGTGTATTTTGTACATATTTTTTTATACGTATTTACATTATTTAATGAGTATTTTGTTTATATATTTTCATACAAATTTACGTTATTATATGTGTCTTTGTATAAATATTTTGATACAAATTTACTTCATTTCATGTATTTTGTATATATTTCAATTCAAATTTAATATATTTTGTGTGTATTTTGTATATATTTTCATACAAATTTAATTACTTCTGTGTATTTTTGTATATATTTTTATATAAATTTACGTTATTTTATGTGTATTTTGTATATTTATATTTATACAAATACACATTCTTTTATTGGTATTTTGTTTATTTATTTTGATACGAATTTACATTATTTTATGTGTATTTTGTATACATTTTTTTATACGTATTTACTTAATTTTATGTGTATTTTGTATATATATTTTTAAAGAAATCTACGTTATTTTATGTGTATTCGTATATATATTTTGAAACAAATTTATATTGTTTTATATGTATTTTGCATATCTATTTCAATACAAATTTACCTTATTGTATGTGTTTCTTGTATATTTATTTTAATACAAATTTAATTTTTTTATGTGTATTCTGGTATATATATTTTTATAAATAAAAAAAATGCGTTATTTCATGGGTATTTTGCTTCTTTATTTTCATACAAATTAACATTATTTTATTAATATTCTGTGTATTTATTTTGAGACGATTTTACATTATTCTATTTGTGTTTAGTACATATTTTTTTATACAAATTTACGTTATTTTAAGTGTATTTGTTTATGTATTTTCATTCAGATTTACATTATTTTATGTGTATTTTGCGTATATATTTCACTACAGATTTACCTAATTTTATGTGTATTTTGTATATTTATTTCCATACAAATTTAAAATATTTTTGTGTATTTTTGTGTATAGTTTGATACAAATTTAGGTTATTTTATATGTATTTTGTATATCTATTTTCATACAAATATTCATTCTTTTAATAATATTTTGTTTATTTATTTTGACGCGAATTTACATTATTTAATGTGTATTTTGTATATATATTTTTATACGTATTTACATCATTTCATGTGTATTTTGTATAGTTTTAAACAAATTTATATTATTTAATGTGTATTTTGTATATATATATTCATACAAATACACATTCTTTTATGTGTATTTTGTTTATTTATTTTGATACTAATTTACATTATTTTATGTATATTTTGTATACATTTTTTATACGTATTTACTTAATTTTATGAGTATTTTCTATATATATTTTTATAGAAATCTATCTTATTTCATGTGTATTCGTATATATATTTTGAAACAAATTTACATTGTTTATATGTATTTTGCATATATATTTTTGTGTATTCTCTATTTATTTTTGTTATACATAGAATAATGTAAAATCGTATCAAAATAAGTACACAGAATATCAATAAAATAATTTAAATTTGTATGAAAATAAAGATGCAAAATATCCATAAAATAAAGCATTTTTTTTAAAAATACATATACAAAAATACACATAGAATAATTAAATTTGTATTAAAATTAATATACAAAAGGCACATACAATAAGGTAAGTTTGTATTGAAAAAAAAAAACGCAAAATACACATAAAACAGTGTAAATTTGTTTCAAAATATATATACGAATACACATAAAATAACGTTAATTTATATAGGAATATATATTCAAAATACACATGAAATGATGTAAATACGTATAAAAATATATATACAAAATACACATTAAATACTGTAAATTCGCGTCAAAATAAATAAACAAAATATCAATAAAAGAATGTGTATATGTATGAAAATAGATATACAAAATACACATAAAATAACCTAAATTTGTATCAAACTGTATACAAAAATACACAAAAATATTTAAAATTTGTATGAAAATAAAATATACAAAATACACATAAAATTAGGTAACTTTGTATTGAAATACATATACAAAATACACATAAAATAATGTATATTTGAATGAAAAGACATAAACAAATACACTTAAAATAACGTAAATTTGTATAAAAAAAATATATACAAAACACAAATAGAATAATGTAAAATCGTATCTAAATAAATACACAGAATATTAGTAAAATAATGTAAATTTGTATGAAAATAAAGAGGCAAAATACCCATAAAATAACGCTTTTTTTTTATTTATAAAAATATATGTACCAAAATACACATAAAAAAATTAAATTTGAATTAAAATAAATATATAAAAAACACATACAATAAGGTAAATTTGTATTGAAATAGATATGCAAAATACATATAAAACAATGTAAATTTGGTTTAAAATATATATTCGAATACACATAAAATAACGTAGATTTCTATAAAAATATATATACAAAATACACATAAAATGAAGTAAATACGTATAAAAAAATGTATACAAAATACACATAAAATAATGTAAATTCGTGTCAAAATAAATATACAAAATACCAATAAAAGAATGTGTATTTGTATAAATATAAATATACAAAATACACATAAAATAACGTAAATTTATATAAAACTATATACAAAAATACACAGAAGTATTTTAATTTGTATGAAAATAGATATACAAAATAAGGTAAATTCGTTTCAAATTCAATAAACAAAATTCAGATAAAAGAACGTATATTTGTAGAAAAATAAATATAAAAAATACACATAAAATAACGAAAATTTGTATGAAAATATATAAAAAAATAAACAAAAATAATTTCAATTTGTATATCTACTTTCACACAAATTTAATTACTTGTGTGTATTTTTGCATATAGTTTTTCTATAAATTTACGTTATTTTATTTGTATTTTGTATATTTATATTTATACAATACATGCATTTTGTATATTTATTTCAATACAAATTTAAATATTTTATGTGTATTTTGGTATATATATTTTTTTATAAAAAATGCGATATTTTTGGGGAATTTTGCATCTTTATTTTCATACAAATTTACATTATTTTATTGATATTCTGTGTATTTATTTTGATACGATTTTACATTATTCTATTTGTTTTTTGTATATATTTTTTTATACACATTTACATTATTTAATGTGTATCTTGCATATATATTTTATACAAATTTACATTATTTGATGTGTATTTTGTATATGTATTTCAATACAAATTTACCTAATTTTATGTGTATTTTGTATATTTCTTTTCATACAAATTTAAATTATTTTTGTGTATTTTTGTATATAGTTTTATACAAATTTAGGTTATTTTTTCTACTCATTTATATTATTTAATGTGTGTTTTGTATATATATTTTTATGCAAATTTACTTTATCTTATGTGCATTTTTGTACATATATTTTTATAGAAATTTGCGTTATTTGTATATGTTTTCTCATACAAATTTACATTATTTTATTGTTATTTTGTTTATTTATTTTGATACGAATTTCATGATTATATGTGTATTTTGTACATATTTTTTATACGTATTTACATTACTTAATGTGTATTTTGTTCATATATTTTTAAACAAATCTACGTTATTATTTGTATTTGTATAAATATTTTGATATAAATTTACATTATTTTATGTATTTTGTATATATATTTCAATTCAAATTTAGTTTATTTTAGCTGTATTTTATATATCTATTTTCCTACAACTTTAATTACTTCTGTGTATTTTTGTATATAGTTTTATACAAATTTACGATATTTTATGTGTATTTTGTATATTTTTATTTATACAAATTCACATTCTTTTATTGGTATTTTGTTTATTTATTTTGATACGATTTTACATTATTTTATGTTTTTTTTTTTTTTTTTTTTTTTTTTTACATTGCTGCCTATTGCGCCGGTAGGCTTCTTCCCGGTGGATCCTGATGGTCGGTCCAAGGCTTCATTCCGGTGGGTCCTGATGGTCGGCCCAGCCCGTTCTGGCGCAGGCGAGTGTTTTATAGTGGCGCCATCTTGCATTGGCTCATGCTGCCCTCCCAGAGCTCATTTTTGATCCTTGAATCTTGAGTCCGGGTTGATAGGTGGTCTTCTGGACAGCATGTGGGTAGTTTTAAGCCACTCGGCGGCGGCTGAAAAATCCCAGCTTGGTGGCACCGGGCGGGGATTGAACTCGCGTCCTCCTGAACACGAGGCCGTTACTTTGACGACTCAGCCACCGCCTCCCCATTTTGTATTCATTTTTCTATACGTATTTACTTCATTTTATGTGTATTTTGTATATATTTTTTTTATAGAAATCAACGTTATTTTATGTGTATTCATAAATATTTACACTATTTTATTAATATTTTGTGTATTTATTTTTGATACGATTTTACATTATTCTATTTCTGTTTTGTATATATTTTTTTATACATATTTACATTATTTAATGTGTATTTTGTATATATATTTGATACAAATTTACGTTATTTTAAGTGTATATGTTTATATATTTTCATTAAAATTTCCATTATTGTATGTGTATTTTGTATATGTATTTCAATACAAATTTACCTAATTTTATGTGTATTTTGTATATTTCTTTTCATACAAATTTAAATTATTTTTGTGAATTTTTGAATATAGTTTTATACAAACTTAGGTTATTTTATGAGTATTTTGTATATCTATTTTCATACAAATACACATTCTTTTATTGATATTTTGTTTATTTATTTTGACGAGAATTTAAATTATTTATTGTGTATTTTGTATATATATATATATATATATATATATATATATATATATATATATATATATATATATATATATATATATATATATATATATATATATATATATATATATATATATATATATATATATATATATATATATATATATATATATATATCTATATATATATATATATATATATATATTTATTTATTTATTTATACGTATTTACATCATTTCATGTGTATTTTGTATATATTTCTATAGAAATCTACGTTATTTTATGTGTATTCGTATATAGATTTTTAAACAAATTTACACTTTTATGTGCATTTTGTATATTTTTTCAATACAAATTTACCTTATTGTACCTGCATTTTGTATATTAATTTTAATACAAATTTAATTATTCTATGTGTATTTTTGAATATGTATTTTTAAAAAAAATATGCTTTATTTTATGGGTATTTTGCATCTTTATTTTCATACAAAATTACATTATTTTATTGATATTCTGTGTATTTATTTTGATACGATTTTACATTCTTCTATGTATATTTTGTATATCTATTTTATACAAATGTACGTTATTTTATGTGAATTTGTTTTCATTTCATACAAATTTACATTATTTTATGTGTATTTTGTACATGTATTTAAATACAAATTTAACTAATTATATGTGTATTTTGTATATCTATTTTCATACAAATTGAAATTTTTTTTTTGTTTTTTTGTATATATTTTTATTCAAATTTCCGTAATTTTATGTGTATTTTGTATATTTATTTTCCTACAAATATACGTTCTTTTATCGGAATTTTGTTTATTTATTTTGATACGAATTTTCATTTTTTTAGGTGTATTTGATATATATATTTTTATACTTATTTACATAATTTTATATTATGTATTTTGAAATTTAGTCTATATGTTTATACAAAAAAACACAAAAATAATTTAAATTTAAATAAAAATAAATATACAAAATACACATAAAATTAGGCAAATTTGTATTTAAATACATATACAAAATACACTTAAAATAATGTAAATTTGAATGAAATTATATAAAAAAATACACTTAAAATAACGTTAATTTGTATAAAATATATATAAAAAATACACATTAAATAATGAAAATATGTATAAAAAAATATATACAAAACACAAATAGTATAATGTAAAATCGTATCAAAATATATACACAGAATATTAATAAAATAATGTACATTTGTATGAAAACTCAGATGCAAAATACCTATAAAATAACGCATTTTTTATAAAATTATATATATACCAAAATACACATAAAATATTTGAATTTGTATTAAAATAAATATACAAAATGCAAATACAATAAGGTAAATTTGTATTGAAATAGATATGCAAAATACATATAAAACAATGTAAATTTGTTTCAAAATATATATACGAATACACATAAAATAACGTAAATTTGTATAAAACTATATACAAAAATACACAGAAGTAATTAAATTTGTATGAAAATAGATATACAAAATACACACAAAATAAGCTGAAAGTTGAATTGAAATATATATACAAAATACATAAAATAAAGTAAATTCGTTTCAAAATATTTTTAACAAATACACATAATAACGTAAATTTGTAAAAAAATATATAAACAAAATACACATTAAGTAATGTAAATACGTATAAAAAAATATTTACAAAATACACAAATAATCAAGTCATTCGTATCAAAATAAATAAACAAAAAACTAATTAAATAATGTAAATTTGTATGAGAAAACATATACAAAATACACATAAAATAACGTTTTAAGTTTCTAAAAAAATATATGTACAAAAATGCACATAAAATTAGTTTGCATAAAAAAATATATACGAAACACACATTAGATAATGTAAATGAGTATAAAAATATGTATACAAAATACCTATGAAATAATCTAAATTCGTATCGAGTTAAATTAAGAAAATAACAATAAAATAATGTAATTTTGGTTGAAAATATATATAGAAAACACACATAAAATAATCTAAATACAAAAACAAATATACACATTAAATAATTTAAAATTGAATGAAATATATATACAAAATAAACATAAAATAAGGTAAATTTGTAATAAAATATATGTAAGAATACACATAAAATAATATCAATTTGTATGAAAATATATATACAAATACACATAAAATAACATGAATTTGTATGAAATTTGTTTCAAAATATATACGAATACACACAATAAAATAACGTAAATTTTTATGAAAATGAATATATAAAATACACATAAAATAATTTAAATACATAGAAAAATATATTTACAAAATACACATAAAATAATGTAAATTCGTAAAAAATTAAATACAGAAAAATTCAATAAAAGAATGTATATTTGTAGGAAAATATATATACAAAAAACAAATAAAATAACTAAAATTTGTATAAAAATATATGCAAAAATACACAAAAATAATTTAAATTTGTTTGAAAATAGATATGCAAAATACACATAAAGTTAGGCAAATTTGTATTGAAATACATATACAAAACTCACATAAAATAATGTAAATTTGTATGAAAATATATAAACAAATACATATAAAATCACGTAAATTTGGATAAAATATATATACAAAATATACATTAAATATTTTATATATGTATAAAAATATATTATATTATATATATTTTTATTGATATTTGCGTTATTTATGTGTATTTTGTATATGTTTTCTCATAGAAATCTACATTATTTTATTGGTATTTTGTCTATTTATTTTGATGCGAATTACATGATTATTTGTGTATTTTGTACATTTTTTTATACGTATTTACATTATTTAATGTGTATTGTGTTTATATATTTTTATACAAATTTACGTTATTATATGTGTATTTGTATAAGTATTTTGATACAAATTTACATTATTTTATGTATTTTGTATATATATTTCAATTCAAATTTAGCTTATTTTATGTGTATTTTGTATATATATTTATTTTAACACATAATCAAATATTTTATGTTTTTTCGTATATATATTTTTTTTTTAAAATGCGTTATTTTATGGGTATTTTGCATCTTAATTTTCATACAAATTTACAATTTTTTAGTAATATTTTCTGTATTTATTTTGATACGATTTTACATTATTTTATTTGTGTTTTGTATATATTTTTTATACATATTTACATTATTTAATGTGTTTTTTGTATATATATTTGATACAAATTTACGTTATTTTAAGTCTATATGTTTATATATTTTCATTTAAATTTACATTATTTTATGTGTATTTTGTATATGTATTTCAATACAAATTTACGTAATTTTATATGTTTTTTGAATATTTATTTTCATACAAGTTTAAATTATTTTTGTGTATTTTTGTTTATAGTTTTATACAAATTTTGGTTATTTTATGTGTATTTTGTAAATCTATTTTCATACAAATACACATTCTTTTCATGATATTTTGTTTATTTATTTAGACACGAATTTACATTATTTAATGTGTATTTTGTATATATATTTTTATACGTATTTACATTATTTCAAGTGTATTTTGTATATATATTTCTATAGAAATCTGCTTTATTTTATGTGTATTCGTATATATAATTTGAAACAAATTTACATTGTTTTATGTGTATTTTGCATATTTTTTCAATACAAATTTACCTTATTGTATGTGCATTTTGTATATTAATTTTAATACAAATTTGATTAATCTATGTGCATTTTTTATATGTATTTTTATAAAAATATGCTTTATTTTATGGGTATTTTGCATCTTTATTTTCATACAAATTTACATTATTTCATTGATATTCTGTGTATTTATTTTGATATGATTTTACATTATTCTATGTGTATTTTGTATATATATTTTATATAAACTGTATTTGTTTTCATTTCATACAAATCTACATTATTTTATGTGTTTTTTGTACATGTATTTAAATACAAATTTAACTAGTTATATGTGTATTTTGTATATCTATTTTGTATGTATATTTTCATAGAAATTTACTCTATTTTATGAGTATTCGTATATATATTTTGATACAAATTTACATTATTAATTTGTATTTTGCATATCTATTTCAATACAAATTTACTTTATTGTTCGTGCATTTTGTATATTTATTTTAATGCAAATTTAATTATTTTATATGTATTTTTGTATATATATTTTTATACAAATATGCGTTATTATATGGATATTTTGCATCTTTATTTTCATACAAATTTACATTATTTTATTGATATTCTCTTTATTTATTTTGATACGATTCAACATTATTCTATGTGTTTTTTGTATATATATTTTTTTATACATATTTACATTATTTAATGTTCATTTTGTATATATATTTTATCCAAATTTTCATTATTTTATGTGTATTTGTTTATATATTTTCATACATATTTACATTATCTTATGTGTTTTCTATATATATATATATATATATATTTTTCTACGTATTTAAATTATTTTATGTGTATTTTGTGTATACATTTTCATAAAAAAAATTACTTTATTTTATTGTGTGTATAAGTATATATTTTGATACAAATTTTATACAAATTCATGTTATTTAATGTGTATTTGAATATATATTTTCATACAAATTTATATTATTTTATGTGTATTTTTTCATATATTTCATTACAAACTTACCTTATTTTATGTTTATTTTGTATATTTATTTCATTCAACTTTAAATTATTTTATGTGTATATTTGTATTTGTATTTAGGATATTTTATGTGTATTTTGTATATATATTTTCATCCAAAATTACATTATTTTATTAACATTATTTCTTATATATATATAAATTTACGTTATTTTATGTGCATTTTTTATATTTATATTTATACAGATACACATTCTTTTATTGGTATATTGTTTATTTACATTTATACGAATTTACATTATTTTATGTGTATTTTGTATACATTTTTTATACGTATTTACTTAATTTTATGTGTATTTTGTATATGCATTTTTATAGAAACCTACGTTATTTTATGTGTATTCGTATATATATTTTTTAACAAATTTACATTATTTTATATGTATTTTGCATATCTATTTCAATACAAATTTACCTTATTGTATGTGCATTTTGTATATTTATTTTAATACAAGTTCAAATATTTTATGTGTATTTTGGTATCAATAATTTTATAAAAAATGCGTTATTTTATAGGTATTTTGCATCTTAATTTTCATACAAATTTACATTTTATTAATATTCTGTGTATATATTTTGATACGATTTTACATTATTCTATTTGTGTTTTGTATATATTTTTTTATACATATTTACATTATTTAATGTGTATTTTGAATATATATTTCATACAAATTTACGTTATTATATGTGTATTTGTTTATATATTTTCTTTCAAATTTACATTATTTTATGTGTATTTTGTAAGTGTATTTCAAAACAAATTTACCTAATTTTATGTGTATTTTGTATATTTATTTTCATCCAAATTTAAAATATTTTTGTGTATTTTTGTATATAGTTTGATACAAATTTAGGTTATTTTATGTGTATTTTGTATATCTATTTTCATACAAATACACATTCTTTTATTGATATTTTGTTTATTTATTTTGACGCGAATTTACAGTATTTAATGTGTATTTTGTATATATATTTTTATACGTATTTACATCATTTCATGTGTATTTTGTATATATCCTTATTGTATGTGCATTTTGTATATTTATTTCAATACAAATTTAAATATTTTATGTGTATTTTGGTATATATATTTTTATAAGAAATGCGCTATTTGATGGGAATTTTGTATTTTTATTTTCATACAAATTTACATTATTTTATTAATAATCGGTGTATTTATTTTGATACGATTTTACATTATTCTATTAGTTTTTTGTATATATATATTTTTTATACATATTTACATTATTTAATGTATATCTTGCATATATATTTCATACAAATTTATTATCTCTTATTTATTTTCATACAAATACACATTCTTTTCATGATATTTTGTTTATTTATTTTGACACGAATTTACATTACTTAATATGTATTTTGTATATATATTTTTATACGTATTTACATAATTTCATGTGTATTTTGTATATATATTTCTATAGAAATCTACTTTATTTTATGTGTATTCGTATATATATTTTGAAACAAATTTACACTGTTTTATTTGTATTTTGCGTTTTTTTTTTCAATACAAACTTACCTTATTGTATGTGTGCATTTTGTATATTAATTTTAATACAAATTTAATTATTCTATGTGTATTTTTGTATATGTATTTTTAAAAAAAAAATGCTTTATCTTATGGGTATTTTGCATCTTTATTTTCATACAAATTTAAATTATTTTATTGATATTCGGTGTACTTATTTTGATACGATTTTACATTATTCTATGTATAACAAAAATAAATATATACAAAAATACACAAAATAATTTAAATTTGTTTGAAAATAGATATGCAAAATATGTGTATTTTGTATATATATTTCAATTTAAATTTAGCTTATTTTGTGTGTATTTTGTATATATTTTCACACAAATTTAATTACTTCTGTGTATTTTTGTATATAGTTTTATATAAATTTACGTTATTTTATGTGTGTTTTGTATATTTATATTTATACAAATACACATTCTTGTATTGGTATTTTGTTTATTTTCATTTGATACGAATTTACATTATTTTATGTGTATTTTGTATACATTTTTTATACGTATTTACTTCATTTTATGTGTATTTTGTATATATATTTTTATAGAAATCTACGTTATTTTATGTGTATTCGTATATATATTTTGAAACAAATTTATATTGTTTTATATGTATTTTGCATATCTATTTGAATACAAATTTACATTATTGTATGTGTTTTTTGTATATTTATTTTAATACAAATTTAATTTTTTTATGTATATTTTGGTATATATATTTTTATAAATAAAAAAAATGCGTTATTTTATGGGTATTTTGCTTCTTTATTTTCATACAAATTGACATTATTTTATTAATATTCTGTGTATTTATTTTGATACGATTTTACATTATTCTATTTGTGTTTTGTACATATTTTTTTATACAAATTTACGTTTTTTTATAAAATTATTGATACCAAAATACAAATAAAATATTTCAATTTGTTTTAAAATAAATATACAAAATGCACATACAATAAGGTAAATTTGTATTGAAATAGATATGCAAAATACATATAAAATAATGTAGATTTGTTTCAAAATATATATACGAATACACATAAAATAACGTAGATTTCTATAAAAATACATATAGAAATTACACAAAATTAAGTAAATACGTATAAAAAAATGTATACAATATACACATAAAGTAATGTAAATTCGTATAAATGTAAATAAACAACATACCAATAAAAGAATGTGTATTTGTATAGATATAAATATACAAAATGGACATAAAATAACGTAAATTTATATAAAACTATATATATAAAATAACGCAAATTTCTATAAAAATATATGTACAAAAATGAACATAAAATAAATTTCCATAAAAATATTTATACAAAACACACATTAGATAATGTAAATGAGTATAAAAATATGTATAGAAAATACCTATGAAATAATCTAAATCCGTATCGAATAAAATTAAGAAAATACCAATAAAATAATGTAATTTTGGATGAAAATATATATACAAAATACACATAAAATAACCTAAATACAAATACAAATATACACATAAAATATTGTATTTTGTATATACATTTCAATTCAAATTTAGCTTATTTTATCTGTATTTTGTATATCTATTTTCTTACGAATTTAATTACTTCTGTGTATTTTTGTATAGTTTTATACAAATTTACGTTATTTTATGTGTATTTTGTATATTTATATTTATACAAATACACTTTCTTTTATTGGTATTTTGTTTATTTATTTTGATACGAATTTACATTATTTTATGTGTATTTTGTATACATTTTCTTATACGTATTTACTTCATTTTATGTGTATTTTGTATATATATTTTTATACAAATCTACGTTATTTTATGGGTATTCGTATATATATTTTGAAACAAATTTACATTGTTTTATATGTATTTTGCATATCTATTTCAATACAGATTTACCTTATTGTATGTGTATTTTGTATATTTATTTTAATACAAATTATTTTTTTCATGTGTATTTTGGTATATATATTTTTATAAAAAATGCGTTATTTAATGGGTATTTTGCATCTTTATTTTCATACAAATTTACATTGCTTTAATAATATTCTGTATATTTATTTTGATACGATTTTACATTATTCTATTTGTGTTTTGTATATATTTTTTTATACATATTTACATTATTTAATGTGTATTTTCTATATTTTAAAACAAATTTACGTTATCTTATGCGCATCTGTTAAAATATTTTTATACAAATTTACATTATTTTATATATTTTGTATATATATTTCAATACAAATTTTGTTTATTTTATGTATATTTTGTATATCTATTTTCATTCGTATCAAAATAAATAAACAAAATAGCAATAAAATAATGTAAATTTGTATGAGAAAATATATACAAATACACATAAATTAACGCAAATTTCTAAAAAAATATATGTACAAAAATGCACATAAAATAAAGTAAATTTGGATAAAAATATATATACAAAACACACATTAAATAATGTAAATGCGTACATAAAATAACCTAAATTTGTATAAAACTGTATACAAAATACACAAAAATATTTAAAATTTGAATGAAAAGAAATATACAAAATACACATAACATTAGGTAAATTTGTATTGAAATACATTTACAAAATACACATAGAATAATGTAAATTTGAATGAAAATATATAAACAAATACACTTAAAATAACGTAAATTTGTATAAAATATGTATGCAAGATACACATTAAATAATGTAAATGTGTATAAAAAAATATATACAAAAAAGAAATAGAATAATGTAAAATCCTATCAATATAAATACACAGAATATCAATAAAATAATGTAAATTTGTATGAAAAGAAAGATGCAAAATTCCCATAAAATACAGCATTTTTTATAAAAATATATATACCAAAATACACATAAAATATTTAACTTTGTATTGAAATAAATATACAAAATGCATATACAGTAAGGTAAATATGTATTGAAAGAGATATTCAAAAATACATATAAAACAAAGTAAATTTGTTTCAAAATATATATACGAATACACATAAAATAACGTAGATTTCTATAGAAATATATATACAAAATACACATGAAATTATGTAAATACGTATAAAATATATATACAAAATACATATCTAGGTAAATTCGTGTCAAAATAAATAAACAAAATATTATGAAAAGAATGTGTATTTGTATGAAAATAAATAATAGATAATAAATTTGTATGAAATATATATGCAAGATACACATTAAATAATGTAAATATGTATAAAAATTATATATATACAAAAACAAATAGAATAATGTGAAATCGTATCAAAATAAATACACCGAATATTAATAAAATAATGTAAATTTGTATGAAAATAAAGATGCAAAATTCAATAAAATAGCGTATTTTTATAAAAATATATAACAAAATATCCATAAAATATTTAATTATGTATTGAAATAAATATACAAAATGCATATACAGTAAGGTAAATATGTAATGAAAGAGATATTCAAAAATACATATAAAACAAAGAAAATTTGTTTCAAAATATATATACGAATACACATAAAATAACGTAGATTTCTATAGATATATATATACAAAATACACATGAAATTATGTAAATACGTATAAAAATATATATACAAAATACGTATCTTGGTAAATTCGTGTGAAAATAAATAAACAAAATATCATGAAAAGAATGTGTATTTGTATGAAAATAAATAATAGATAATAAATTTGTATGAAATATATATATGCAAGATACACATTAAATAATGTAAATATGTATAAAAAAAATATATACAAAAAACAAATAGAATAATGTGAAATCGTATCAAAATAAATACACCGAATACTAATAAAATAATGTAAATTTGTATGAAAATAAAGATGCAAAATTCCCATGAAATAGCGCATTTCTTATAAAAATATATATACCAAAATACACACAAAATATTTAAATTTGTATTGAAATAAATATACAAAATGCACATACAATAAGGTAAACTTCTATTGAAAGAGATATGCAAAAATACATATAAAACAATGTAAAATTGTTTGAAAATATATATTCGAATACACATAAAATAACGTAGATTTCTATAAAAATATATATGCAAAATACACATAAAATTAAGTAAATACGTATAAAAAAATGTAAACAAAATACACATAAAATAATGTAAATTCGAAACAAAATAAATAAACAAAATACCAATAAAAGAATGTGTATTTGTATAAATATAAATGTACAAAATACACATACAAAATAAACATAAAATAAGGTAAATTTGTAATGAAATATATGTACAAAATACACATAAAATAATGTAAATTTATATGAAAATAAAAACACAAATACACATAAAATACCATGAATTTGTATAAAAATATATATTCAAAATAAATATTAAATAATGTAAATGCGTATAAAAATATATATACAAAGTACATATAAAATAATGTAAATTCGTATCAATATAAATCAACAAAATACCAATAAAATAATATATATTTGAATGAAAATAGATTTACAAAATACACATAACATAACTAAAATTTGTATTCAAATATATACAAAAATACCTAAAAATAATTTGAGTTTGTATGAAAATAGATATTCAAAATACACATAAGACTAGGTAAATTTCTTTTGAAATATATATACAAAATACCCATAAAATATGGTAAATTTGTGTCAAAATATATAAACAAATACACATAAAATACCTTAAAATAACGTAAATATGTATCAAATATATATACAAAAAACACATTAAATAATGTAAATATGTATAAAAAATATATACAAAACACAAATAAAATAATGTAAAATCGTATGAAAATAAATACAGAAAATATTAATAAAATAATGTAAATTTGTATGAAAATTAAGATGCAAAATACCCGTAAAATAACGCATTTTTTATAAAAATATATATAAGAAAAAACATAAAATATTTGATTTTGTATTAAAATAAATAGATATACAAAATACACATAAAATAAGCTCTATTTGAATTAAAATATATATACAAAATACATAAAATAATGTAAATTTGTATCAAAATACTTATACAAATACACATATAATAACGTAAATTTGTAAAAAAATATATAAACAAAATACACATTAAATAATGTAAATACGTATAAAAAAAATGTACAAAATACACAAATAATCATGTAATTCGTATGAAAATAAATAGACAAAATACCAATAAAATAATGTAAATTTCTATGAGAAAACATATACAAAATACACATAAATAACGCAAATATCAATAAAAATATATATAATATAATATATTTTTATACATATTTAAAATATTTAATGTATATTTTGTATATATATTTTATCCAAATTTACGTTATTTTATATGTATTTATATATTTTCATACAAATTTACATTATTTTATGTGAGTTTTGTATATATATTTCAATACAAATTTGCCTAACTTCATGTGTATTTTGCATATGTATTTTCAAACAAATTTAAATTATTTTTGTGTATTTTTGTATATATTTTTATACAAATTTTAGTTATTTTATTTGTTTTTTGTATATATATTTTCCTTCAAATATACATTCTTTTATTGGGATTTTGTGGATTTAATTTTTTAAGAATTTACATTATTTTATGTGCATTTTGAATATATATTTTTCTACGTATTTAAATTATTTTATGTGTATTTTATATATACATTTTCATAAAAATTTACGTTATTTTATTGTGTGTATTCGTATATATTTTGAAACAAATTTTATACAAATTCATGTTATTTTATGTGTATTTGTATATATATTTTCATACAAATTTATATTATTTTATGTGTATTCTTACATATATTTTATTACAAATTTACCTTATTTTATGTTTATTTTGTATATTTATTTCATTCAATTTTAAATTATTTAATGTGTATTGTTGTATTGTATTTAGGTTATCTTAGCTTATATTTAGGTTACCTTATTTAATGTTTATTTTGTATATTTATTTCATTCAATTTTAAATTATTTTATGTGTATATTTGTATTTGTATTTAGTATATTTTATGTGTATTTTATATATATATTTTCATCCAAAATTACATTATTTTATTGGTATTTTCTTAATTTAATTCGATACGAATTTAGATTATTTCATAGGTATTTTGTATACATATTTTTATACTCATTTACATTATCTAAAGTGTGTTTTGTATATATATTTTTATGCAAATTTATTTTTTCATTTTTGTACATATATTTTTATAGAAATTTGCGTTATTTTATGTATATAGTTTTATATAAATTTACGTTATTTTATGTGCATTTTGTATATTTATATTTATACAAATACACATTCTTTTATTGGTATATTGTTTATTTACATTTATACGAATTTACATTATTTTATGTGTATTTTGTATACATTTTTTTATACGTATTTACTTCATATTATGTGTATTTTGTATATGTATTTTTATAGAAATCTACGTTATTTTATGCGTATTCGTATATATATTTTGAAACAAATTTACATTGTTTTATATGTATTTTGCATATCTATTTCAATACAAATTTACCTTATTGGATGTGTTTTTTTGTATATTTATTTTAATACAAATTTAATTTTTTGATGTGTATTTTGGTATATATATTTTTGTATAAAATATCTATGCAAGATACACATTAAATAATGTAAATGCCTATAGAAAAATATATACAAAAAAGAAATAGAATAATGTAAAATACTATCAATATAAATACACAGAATATCAATAAAATAATGTAAATTTGTATGAAAAGAAAGATGCAAAATTCCCATAAAATAGCGCATTTTTTATAAAAATATATATACCAAAATACACAAAATATTTAACTTTGTATTGAAATAAATATACAAAATGCATATACAGTAAGGTAAATATGTATTGAAAAAGATATTCAAAAATACATATAAAACAAAGTAAATTTGTTTCAAAATATATATACGAATACACATAAAATAACGTAGATTTCAATAGAAATATATATACAAAATACACATGAAATTATGTAAATACGTATAAAAATATATATACAAAATACATATCTAGGTAAATTCGTGTCAAAATAAATAAACAAAATATCATGAAAAGAATGTGTATATGTATGAAAATAAATAATAGATAATAAATTTGTATGAAATATATATGCAAGATACACATTAAATAATGTAAATATGTATAAAAAAATACATACAAAAAACAAATCGAATAATGTGAAATCGTATAAAAATAAATACACCGAATATTAATAAAATAATGTAAATTTGTATGAAAATAAAGATGCTAAATTCCCATCAAATAGCGCATTTCTTATAAAAATATATATACCAAAATACACATAAAATATTTAAATTTGTATTGAAATAACTTGTATTTAAAGAGATATGAAAAAATACATATAAAACAATGTAAATTTGTTTCAAAATACGAATACACATAAAATAACGTAGATTTCTATATAAATATATATACAAAATACACATAAAATTAAGTAAATACGTATAAAAATAGATATACAAAATACACATAGAATAATGTAAAATTGTTCAAAAAAAATAAACAATATAAATAGAATAATGGAAATTTGTATGAAAATAAAAATGCAAAATACCCATAAAATAAAGCATATTTATAAAAAATACATATACAAAAATACACATAGCATAATTAAATTTCTATTAAAATTAATATACAGAATGCATATACAATAAGGTAAATTTGTATTGAAAAAATATGCAAAATACACATAAAACAGTGTAAATTTATTTCAAAATCTATATACGAATACTCATAAATCAACGTAGATTTATATAGAAATATATATACAAAATACACATCAAATGATGTAAACACGTATAAAAATATATATATAAAATACATATTAAATAATGTAAATTCGCGTCAAAATAAATAAACAAAATATCAATAAAAGAATGTGTATTTGTATGAAAATAGATATACAATATACATATAAAATCACCTAAATGTGTATAAAACTATATACAGAAATACACAAAAATAATTTTAATTTGTTTGAAAATAAATAAACAAAATACATATAAAATTAGGTAAATTTGTATTGAAATACATTTAAAAAATACACATAAAATAATGTAAATTTGAATGAAAATATATAAACAAATGCACTTAAAATAACGTAAATTTGTATCAAATATATATAAAAAAAACACATTAAATAATGTTAATATGTATAAAAAAATATATACAAAACACAAATAGAATATTATAAAATCGTATCAAAATAAATACACAGAATATTAATAAAATAATGTAAATTTGTATGAAAATTAAGATGCAAAATACTCATAAAATAACGCATTTTAAAAAAAAATATATATACCAAGACACACATAAAATATTTGAATTTATATTAAAATAAATATACAAAATGCACATACAATAAGGTAAATTTGTATTGAAATAGATATGCAAAATACATATAAAACCATGGAAATTTTTTCAAAATATATACGAATACACATAAAATAACGTAGATTTCTATGAAAATAAATATACAAAATACACATCAAATGAAGTAAATACGTATAAAAAAGGTATACAAAATACACATAAAATAATGTAAACTCGTATCAAAATAAATAAACAAAATACTAATAAAAGAATGTGTATTGTATAAATATAAATATACAAAATACAAATAAAATAACGTAAATTTATGTAAAACTATATGCAAAAATACACAAAAGTAATTAAATTTGTGTGAAAATAGATATACAAAATACGTGTATTTTGTATATTTATTGTCATACAAATTGAAATTATTTTTGTTTATTTTTTTATATATTTTCATACAAATTTTCGTTATTTTATGTGTATTTTGTATATTTATTTTTTCTACAAATATACGTTCTTTTATCTGAATTTTGTTTATTGAATTTGAAACGAATTTACCTTATTTTGTATATCTATTTTCATACAAATTAAAATACTTCTGTATATTTTTGTATATAGTTTTATATAAATTTACGTTATTTTATGTGTATTTTGTATATTTATATTTATACAAATACACATTCTTTTATTGGTATTTTGTATATTTATTTTGATGCGAATTTACATTATTTTATGTGTATTTTGTATACATTTTTTATACGTATTTACTTCATTTTATGTGTATTTTGTATATATATTTTTATAGAAATCTACGTTATTTTATGTGTATTCGTATATATATTTTGAAAGAAATTTACATTGTTTTATATGTATTTTGCATATCTATTTCAATACAAATTTACCTTATTGTATGTTCATTTTGTATATCTATTGTAATACAAATTTAAATATTTTATGTGTATTTTGGTATATATTTTCATAAAAAATGCGTTGTTTTATGGGTATTTTGCATCTTTAGTTTCATACAAATTTACATTATTTTATTAATATTCTGTGTAATATTCTTTTGTATATATTTTTTTATACATATTTAAATTATTTAATGAGTATTTTATATATATATTTCATACAAATTTACTTTTTTTTTAAGTGTATTTGTTTATATATTTTCATTCAAATTTACATTATTTTATGTGTATTTTGTATATGTATTTCAGTACAAATTTACCTAATTTTATGTGTATTTTGTATATTAATTTTCATACAAATTTAAATTAATTTTTGTGTATTTTTGTATAGAGTTTTATACAAATTTACAATATTTAATGTGTATTTTGTATATCTATTTTCATACAAATACACATTCTTTTATTGATATTTTGTTTATTTATTTTGACACGAATTTACATTATTTAATGTGTATTGCGTGTGTGTATATATATATATATATATATATATATATATATATATATATATATATATATATATATATATATATATATATATATATATATATATATATATATATATATATATATATATATATATATATATATATATATATATATATATATATATATATATATATATATATATATATATATATATATATCTATATATTCTTTTATTGGAATTTGTTTATTTATTTTGATACGAATTTACATTATTTTATGTGTTTTTTGTATATGTATTTCTCAACGTATTTACATTATTTTATGTGTATTTTGTATATATTTTCATAAAAATTTACGTTATTTTATTGTGTGTATTTGTATCTATTTTGATACAAATTTACATTATTTTATGTGTATTTTGCATTTCTATTTCAATACAAATTTACCTTATAGTATGTGTATTTTGTATATTTATTTTAATACAAATTTAATTATTTTATGTGTATTTTTGTATATATTTTTTTTAAATATGAGTTATTTTATGTGTATTTTGTATATTTATTTTCATACAAATTTAATTACTTTTGTGTATTTTTGTATATACTTTTATATCAATTTACGTTATTTTATGTGTATTTTGTATATTTATATTTATACAAATACACATTCTTTTATTGGTATTTTGTTTATTTATTTCGATACGAGTTTACATTATTTTATGTGTATTTTGTACACATTTTTTTATACGTATTTACTTCATTTTATGTGTATTTTGTATATATATCTTTATAGAAATCTGCGTTATTTTATGTGTTTTCGTATATATATTTTGAAACAAATTTACATTGTTTTATATGTATTTTACATATCTATTTCAATACAAATTTACCTTATTGTGTGTGCATTTCGTATATTTATTTTAATACAAATTCAAATATTTTATGTGTGTTTTGGTATATATATTTTTATAAAAAATGCTTTATTTTATGGGTATTTTGCATCTTTATTTTCATTCAAATTTATATTATTTTATTAATATTCTGTGTATTTATTTTGATACGATTTTACATTATTCTATTTGTGTTTTGTATATATATTTTTATACATATTTACATTATTTAATGTGTATTTTGTATATATATTTCATACAATTTTACGTTATTTTAAGTGTATTTGTTTATATATTTTCATTCAAACTTACATTATTTTATGTGTATTTTGTATATGTATTTCAATACAAATTTGCCTAATTTTATGTGTATTTTGCATATCTATTTTCGAACAAATTTAAATAATTTTTGTGTGTTTTTGTATATATTTTTATACAAATTTTAGTTATTTTATTTGTATTTTCTATATATATTTTCCTACAAATATACATTCTTTTATTGGAATTTTATCTATTTATTCTGATAAGAATTTACTTTATTTTATGTTTATTCTGTATATATATTTTTCTACGTATTTACATTATTTTATGTGTATTTTGTATATATATTTTCATAAAAATTTACTTTATTTTATTGTGTGTATTCGTATATAATTTGATACAAATTTTATACAAATTCATGTTATTTTATGTGTATTTGTATATATATTTTCATACAAATCTACATTATTTTATGTGCATTTTTACATATATTTCATTACAAATATTCCTTATTTTATGTTTATTTTGAATATTTACTTCCTTCAATTTTAAATTATTTTATGTGTATATATGTATTTGTATTTAGGTTATTTTATGTGTATTTTCTATATATTTTTTCATCAAAAGTTACATTATTTTATTGGTATTTTGTTAGTTTAATTCGATACGAATTTAGATTATTTCATAGGTATTTTGTATACATATTTTTATACGCATTTACATTATTTAATGTGTGTTTTGTATATTTATTTTTATGCAAATTTACTTTATTTTATGGGTATTTGTATAAATATAAATATACAAAATGCACATAAAATAAGGTAAATTTATATAAAACAATATACAAAGATACACAAAATTAATTAAATTTGTATGAAAATAGATATACAAAATACACACAAAATAAGCTTAATTTGAATTGAAATATATGTACAAAATACATAAAATAAAGTAAATTTGTATCAAAATATTTTTACAAATACACTTATAATTACGTAAATCTTATATAAAAATATATAAACAAAATACACATTAAATAATGTAATTACGTATAAAAAATATATACGAAATACACATATAATCATGTAATTCGTATCAAAATAAAAAAAACAAAATACCAATAAAATAATGTAAATTTTTATGAGAAAACATATACAAAATACACATAAAATAAATAAATTTCTATAAAAATATATGTACAAAAATGCACATAAAATAAATTTGCATTAAAAATATATACAAAACACACATTACATAATGTAAATGAGTATAAACATATGTATACAAAATACCTATGAAAAAATCTAAATTCGTATCGAGTTAAATAAAGAAAATACCAATAAAATAATGTAATTTTTGATGAAAATATATATAGAAAATACACATAAAATTACGTAAATACAAATACAAATATACACATAAAATAATTTAAAATTGAATGAAATAAATATACAAAATAATCATAAAATAAGGTAAATTTGTAATGAAAAATATGTAAAAATACACGTAAAATAATATAAATTTGTATGAAAATATATATACAAATACACATAAAATGACATGAATTTGTATAAAATTTGTATCAAAATAAATAGGAATACACACAATAAAATAATGTAAATTTTTATTAAAATATATATACAAAATACACATAAAATAATGTAAATACGTAGAAAAATATATATACAAAATACACATAAAATAATGTAAACTCGTATCAAAATAAATAAACAAAATTATAATAAAAGATTGTATATTTGTAGGAAAATATATATACAAAATACAAATAAAATAACTAAATTTTGTATAAAAATAAATACAAAAATACACAAAAATAATTTAAATTTCTTTGAAAATAGATATGCAAAATACACATCAAGTTAGGCAAATTTGTATTGAAATACACAGACAAATACACATAAGCTAATGTAAATTTGTATGAAAATATATAAACAAATACACATAAAATAACGTAAATTTGGATAAAATACATATACAAAATATACATTAAATAATGTAAATATGTATAAAAAAATATATATATATATATATATATATATATATATATATATATATATATATATATATATATATATATATATATATATATATATATATATATATATATATATATATATAAAATACACATAGAATAATGTTAAATCGTATTAAAATAAATAAACAGAATATCAATAAAATAATTTAAATTTGTATGAAAATAAAGATGCAAAATACCCATATAATAACGCATATATGCATAAAAACATATATACAAAAATACACATGAAATAATTAAATTTGTATTGAAATAAATATACAAAATGCATATACAATAAGGTAAATTTGTATTGAAATAAATATGCAAAATACACATCAATAATGTAAATTTGTATCAAAATATATATACGAATACACATAAAATAGAGTAAATTTCTATGAAAATATACATACAAAATACATATAAAATGATGTAAATAGTATAAAAATATATATTTACCAAATACACCTAAAATAATGTAAATTCGTATCAAAATAAACAAACAAAATTCCGATAAAAGAACGTATATTTGTAGGAAAATAAATATTCAAAATACACATAAAATAACGAAAATTTGTATAAAATATATACAAAAAAAACAAAAATAATTTCAATTTTTATGAAAATTTATATACAAAATACATATATAATTAGTTAAATTTGTACAAATTTGTACATGTACAAAATACACATAAAATAATGAAAATCTGTATGAAATGAAAACAAATATACATAAAATAACGTACATTTGTATTAAATATATATACAAAATAAACATAGAAAATAATGTAAAATGGTATCAAAATAAATACATAAAATATCAATAAAATAATGTAAATTTGTATGAAAATAAAGAGGCAAAATACCAATAAAATAAAGCATATTTTTATAAAAATACATAAACATAAATACACATTCAATAATTAAATTTGTAGTAAAATTAATATACAAAATGCACATACAATAAGGTATATATGTATTGAAAAATATGCAAAATACACATAAAACAATGTAAATTTGTTTCAAAATATATATACGAATACACATAAAATAACGCAGATTTCTATAGAAATATATATACAAAATACACTTGAGATGCTGTAAATACGTATAAAAATATATATACAAAATAGACATTAAATAATGTAAATTCGTGTCAAAATAAATAAACAAAATATCAATAAAAGAATGTGTATTTGTATGAAAATAGATATACAAAATACACATAAAATAACGTAAATTTGTATAAAACTATATACAAAAATACACAAAAATAATTTAAATTTGTTTGAAAATAAGTATACAAAAAACACATAAAATTAGGTAAATTTGTATTGAAATACATTTAAAAATACACATAAAATAATGTAAATATGAATGAAAATATATAAACAAATACACTTAAAATAACGTAGATTTGTATGAAATATATATACAAAATACACATTAAGTAATGTAAATATGTATAAAAAAAATATATACAAAACCCAAATAGAATAATGTAAAATCGTAACTAAATAAATACACAGAATATTAATAAAATAATGTAAATTTGTATGAAAATAAAGGAGCAAAATATCCATAAAACAACGCATTTTTTAAAAAATATATATACCAAAATACATATAATAAATTTAAATTTGTATTAAAATAAATATACAAAATGCACATACAATAAGGAAAATTTATATTGAAATAGATATGCAAAATACATATAAAACAATGTAAAATTTGTTTCAAAATATATATACGAATGCACATAAAATAACGTGGATTTCTATAAAAATATATATACAAAATACACATAAAATGAAGTAAATACGTATAAAAAAATGAATACAAAATACACTTAAAATAATGTAAATTCGTATCAAAATAAATAAACAAAATACCAATAAAAAAACTGTGTATTTGTATAAAAATAAATATACAAAATACACATAAAATATCGTAAATTTATATAAAACTATATACAAAAATACACAAAAGTAGTTAAATTGTATGAAAATAGATATATATATATATATATATATATATATATATATATATATATATATATATATATATATATATATATATATATATATATATATATATATATATATATATATATATATATATATATATATATATATAGTTTTACATAAATTTACGTTATTTTATTTGTATTTTGTATATTTATATTTATACAATACACATTCTTTTATTAGTATTTTGTTTATTTATTTTGATACGAGTTTACATTATTTTATGTGTATTTTGTATACCTTTTTATAATGTATTTACTTCATTTGATGTGTATTTTGTATATTTATTTTCATAGAAATCTACGTTATTTTATGTGTATTCGTATATATATTTTGAAAAAAATTTACATGGTTTTATATGTATTTTGCATATCTATTTCAATACAAATTTACCTTATTGTATGTGCATTTTGTATATCTATTTTAATATAAATTCAAATATTTTATGTGTGTCTTGGTATATATATTTTTATAAAAAAATGCGTTATTTTATGGGTATTTTGCATCTTAATTTTCATACAAATTTACATTATTTAATTAATATTCTGTGTATTTATTTTGATACGATTTTATATTATTCTATTTGTGTTTTGTATATATTTTTTTTATATATATTTACATTATTTAATGTGTTTTTTATATATATATATATTTGATACAAATTTACATTATTTTAAGTGCATTTGTTTATATATTTTCATTCAAATTTACATTATTTTATGTGTATTTTTTAAATGTATTTCAATACAAATTTACCTAATTTTATATGTATTTTGTATATTTATTTTCAAACAAATTAAAATTATTTTATGTTTTTTCGTATATAGTTTTATAAAAATTTAGGTTATTTTATGGGTATTTGCATATCTATTTTCATACAGATTTACATTATTTTATTAATATTTTGTTTATTTATTTTGACGATTTTACATTATTTAATATGTGTTTTATATATATATTTTATACATATTTACATTATTTAATGTGTATTTTGTATATATATTTGATACATATTTACGTTATTTATGAGTATTTGTATATATATTTTGAAATAAATTTACAATATTTTATGGGTATTTTGTATATATATTTCAAAAGAAATTTACCTTATTGTATATGTATTCTGAATATTAATTTTCATACAAATTCAATTATGTTATGTGTATTTTGTATATATATTTCAATACAAATTTGCTTTATGTTATGTGTATTTTGTAAATCTATTTTTATTCAAATATATAACATTTTATTGGTATTTTGTTTATTTATATTGATACGAATTTACATTATTTTATATGTACTTTGTATATATATTTTTATACGCATTTACATTATTTAATATTTATTTTGAATATATAATTTTATACAAATTCATGGTATTTTATGTGTATTTGTACATATATTTTCATATAACTTATTGTATGTGCATTTTGTATATTTATTTCAATACAAATTTAAATATTTTATGTGTATTTTGGTATATATTTTTATAAGAAATGCGCTATTTGATAGGAATTTTGCATCTTTATTTTCATACAAATTTACATTATTTTATTAATATTCGGTGTATTTATTTTTATACGATTTCACATTATTCTATTTGTTTTTTGTATATATTTTTTTATACATATTTACATTATTTAATGTGTATCTTGCATATATATTTCATACAAATTTATTATCTATTATTTATTTTCATACAAATACACATTCTTTTCATGATATTTTGTTTATTTATTTTGACACGAATTTACCTAGATATGTATTTTGTATATATATTTTTATACGTATTTACATAATTTCATGTGTATTTTGTATATATATTTCTATTGAAATCTACGTTATTTTATGTGTATTCGTATATATATTTTGAAACAAATTTACTTTGTTTTATATGTATTTTTGAATATCTCTTTCAATACATATTTACCTTACTGTATATGCATTTTGTATATTTATTTCAATACAAAGTTAAATATTTTTTGTGTATTTTGGTATATATATTTTTATAAAAAATGCGCTATTTTATGGGAATTTTGCATCTTTCTTTTCATACAAATTTACATTATTTTATTGATATTCTGTGTATTTATATTGATAGGATTTTACATTATTCTATTTCTTTTTTGTATATATTTTTTTATAGGCATTTACATTGTTTAATGTGTATCTTGCATAGATATTTTATACAAAAATATATATACCAAAATACACATCAAAAAATTAAATTTGTATTAAAATAAATATACAAAAAAACACATCCAATAAGGTAAATTTGTATTGAAATAGATATGCAAAATACATATAAAACAATGTAAATTTGTTTCAAAATATATATACGAATACGCATAAAATAACGTAGATTTCTATAAAAATACATATACAAAATACACATAAAATAATGTAAATTCGTATAAATGTAAATAAACAATATACCAATAAAAGAATGTGTATTTGTATAAATATAAATATACAAAATGCACATAAAATAACGTAAATTTATATAAAACTATATACATAAAATAACGCAAATTTCTATAAAAATATATGTACAAAAATGAAAAAATAAATTTGCATAAAAATATATATACAAAACACACTTTAGATAATGTAAATGAGTATAAAAATATGTATACAAAATACCTATGAAATAATCTAAATTCGTATCGAATTAAATTAAGAAAATACCAATAAAATAATGTAATTTTGGATGAAAATATATATATAAAATACACATAAAATATACTAAATACAAATACAAATATACACATAAAATAATTTAAAATTGAATGAAATAAATATACAAAATAAACATAAAATAAGGTAACCTAAAGATAACCTAAGATAACCTAAATACAAATACAAAAATACACATTAAATAATTTAAAATTGAATGAAATAAATATACAAAATAAACATAAAATAAGGTAAATTTGTAATAAAATATATGTAAGAATACACATAAAATAATATAAATTTGTATGAAAATATATATACAAATACACATATAATAACATGAATTTGTATAAAATTTGTTTCAAAATATATACGAATACACACAATAAAATAAGGTAAATTTTTATGAAAATGTATATATAAAATACACATAAAATAATTTAAATACGTAGAAAAATATATATACACAATACACATAAAATAATGTAAATTCGTAAAAAAATTAAATACACAAAATCCCAATAAAAGAATGTATATTTGTAGGAAAATATATATACAAAAAACAAATAAAATAACTAAAATTTGTATAAAAATATATACAAAAATACACAAAAATAATTTAAATTTGTTTGAAAATACATATGCAAAATACACATGAAGTTAGGCAAATTTGTATTGAAATATATATACAAAACTCACATAAAATAATGTAAATTTGTATGAAAATATATAAACAAATACATATAAAATAACGTAAATTTGGATCAAATATATATATATACAAAATATACATTAAATATTTTAAATATGTATAAAAATATATTATATTATATATATTTTTATTGATATTTGCGTTATTTATGTGTATTTTGTATATGTTTTCTCATAGAAATTTACATTATTTTATTGGTATTTTGTCTATTTATTTTCATACGAATTACATGATTATTTGTGTATTTTGTACATTTTTTTATACGTATTTACATTATTTAATGTGTATTTTGTTTATATATATTTTTACAAATTTACGTTATTATATGTGTATTTGTATAAGTATTTTGATACAAATTTACATTATTTTATGTATTTTGTATATATATTTTAATTCAAATAGAGCTTATTTTATGTGTATTTTGTATATCTATTTATTTTAATACAAAATCAAATATTTTATGTTTTTTCGTATATATATTTTTATAAAAAATGCGTTATTTTATGGGTATTTTGCATCTTAATTTTCATACAAATTTACATTATTTTATTAATATTTTCTGTATTTATTTTGATACGATTTTACATTATTTTATTTGTGTTTTGTATATATTTTTTTATACATATTTACATTATTTAATGTGTTTTTTGTATATATATTTGATACATATTTACGTTATTTTAAGTTATTTTATGTGTATTTGTTTATATATTTTGACACAAATTTACAATATTTTATGGGTATTTTGTATATATATTTCAAAAGAAATTTACCTAGTCTTAAGTGTATTTTGAATATCTATTTTCATACAAACTCAAATTATTTTTATGTATTTTTGTATATATTTGAATACAAATTTTAGTTATTTTATGTGTATTTTGTAAATCTATTTTCATTCAAATATATATTATTTTATTGGTATTTAGTTGATTTATATTGATAGGAATTTACATTATTTTATATATACTTTGTATATATATTTTTATACGCATTTACATTATTTAATATTTATTTTGAATATATAATTTCATACAAATTCATGGTATTTTATGTGTATTTGTGTTTTTATTTTCATATAAATTTATATTATTTTATGTGTATTTTGTACATATATTTCATTACAAATTTAACTTATTTTATGTTATTTTGTATGTGTATTTTGTACATTTATATTTATACAAATACACATTCTTTTATTGGTATTTTGTTTATTTATTTTGTTTCGAATTTACATTATTTTGTTTTCATTTTTTTATACGTATTTACTTAATTTTATGTGTATTTTGCATATATATTTTTATAGAAATCTACGTTATTTTATGTGTATTCGTATATATATTTTCAAAGAATTTTACATTGTTTTATATGTATTTTTGCATATCTCTTTCAATAGAAGTTTACCTTATTGTATGTGCATTTTGTATATTTATTTCAATACAAATTTAAATATTTTATGTGTATTTTGGTATATATATTTTTATAAGAAATGCGCTATTTCATGGGAATTTTGCATCTTTATTTTCATACAAATTTACATTATTTTATTAATATTCGGTGTATTTATTTTGATACGATTTCACATTATTCTATTTGTTTTTGTATATATTTTTTTTATACATATTTACATTATTTAATGTGTATCTTGCATATATATTTCATACAAATTTATTATCTATTATTTATTTTCATACAAATACACATTCTTTTCATGATATTTTGTTTATTTATTTTCACACGAATTTACCAAGATACGTATTTTGTATATATATTTTTATACGTATTTACATAATTTCATGTGTATTTTGTATATATATATATATATATATATATATATATATATATATATATATATATATATATATATATATATATATATATATATATATATATATATATATATATATATAAATCTAGGTTATTTTATGTGTATTCGTATCTATATTTTGAAAAAAAAATTCTTTGTTTTATATGTATTTTTGAATATCTCTTTCATTACATATTTACCTTACTGTATATGCATTTTGTATATTTATTTCAATACATATTTAAATATTTTATGGATATTTTGTTATATATATTTTTATAAAAAATACGCTATTTTATGGGAATTTTGCATCTTTATTTTCATATAAATTTACATTATTTTATTAATATTCGGTGTATTTATTTTGATACGATTTCACATTATTCTATTTGTTTATTGTATATATTTTTTTATACATATTTACATTATTTAATGTGTATCTTGCATATATATTTCATACAAATTTATTATCTATTATTTATTTTCATACAAATATACATTCTTTTCATGATATTTTGTTTATTTATTTTGACACGAATTTACCTAGGTATGTATTTTGTATATATATTTTTATACGTATTTACATAATTTCATGTGTATTTTGTATATATATTTCTATAGAAATCTACGTTATTTTATGTGTATTCGTATATATATTTTGAAACAAATTTACTTTGTTTTATATGTATTTTTGAATATCTCTTTCAATACATATTTACCTTACTGTATATGCATTTTGTATATTTATTTCAATACAAAGTTAAATATTTTATGTGTATTTTGGTATATATATTTTTATAAAAAATGCTCTATTTTATGGGAATTTTGCATCTTTCTTTTCATACAAATTTACATTATTTTATTGATATTCTGTGTATTTATATTGATAGGATTTTACATTATTCTATTTCTTTTTTGTATGTATTTTTTTATACACATTTACATTATTTAATGTGTATCTTGCATATATATTTTATACAAATTTACGTTATTTTAAGTGTATTTGTTTATATATTTTTATTCAAATTTACATTATTCTATGTGTATTTTGTATATGTATTTCAATACAGATTTACCTAATGTTATGTGTATTTTGTATATTTCTTTTTATTCAAATTTTAAATATTTTTGTGTATTTTGTATACAGTTTTATACAAATTTAGGTTATTTTATGTACGCATTTACATTATTTAATGTGTGTTTTGTATATATATTTTTATGCAAATTTACTTTATTTTATGTGCATTTTTGTACATATATTTTTTTAGAAATTTGCGTTAATTTATGTGTATTTGTATATGTTTTCTCATACAAATTTACATTATTTTATTGCTATTTTGTTTATTTATTTTGATACGAATGAAAATAGATATACAAAATATACATAAAATAAACAAAATTTGTATTGAAATATATATACAAAATACATAAAATAATGTAAATTTGTATAAAAATATTTTAACAGATGCGCATAAAATAACGTAAATTTGTTTTAAAATATAGAAAATACACATTAAATAATGTAAATATGTATAAAAAAAATATATACAAAACACAAATAGAATAATATAAAATCGTATCAAAATAAATATACAGAATATTATTAAAACAATGTAAATTTGTATGAAAATAAAGATGCAAAATACCCATTAAATAACGCATTTTTTATAAAAATATATATACCAAATACACATGAAAAAATTAATTTGCATTAAAATAAATATACAAAATACACATACAATAAGGTAAATCTGTATTGAAATAGATATGCAAAATACATATAAAACAATGTAAATATGTTTCAAAATATATATACGAATACACATAAAATAACGTAGATTTGTATAAAAATATATATACAAAATACACATAAAATGAAGTAAATACGTATAAGAAAATGTATACAAAATACACATAAAATAATGTAAATTCGTATCAAAATAAATAAACAAAATACCAATAAAAGAAAGTGTATTTGTATAAATATAAATATACAAAATACACATAAAATAACGTAAATTTGTATAAAACTATACAAAAATACACAGAAGTAATTAAATTCGTAAGAAAATAGATATACAAAATACAGATAAAATAAGCTAAATTTGAATTGAAATGTATATACAAAATACAATATTTTATGTGTATATTTGTATTTGTGTTTAGGTTATTTTATGTGTATTTTGTATATATATTTTCATCCAAAATTACATTATTTTATTGGTATTTTCTTAATTTTATTCGATACGGATTTAGATTATTTCATAGGTATTTTCTATACATATTTTTATACTCATTTACATTATCTAATGTGTGTTTTGTATATATATTTTTATGCAAATTTATTTTATGTTCATTTTTGTACATATATTTTTATAGAAATTTGCGTTATTTTATATATATAGTTTTATATAAATTTACGTTATTTTATGTCCATTTTGTATATTTATATCTATACAAATACACATTCTTTTATTGGTATGCTTTTTATTTACATTTATACGAATTTACATTACTTTATGTGTATATTGTATACATTTTTTTATACGTATTTACTTAATTTTATGTGTAATTTCTATATGTATTTTTATAGAAATCTACGTCATTTTATGTGTATTCGTATATATATTTTGAAACAAATTTACATTATTTTATATGTATTTTGCATATCTATTTCAATACAAATTTACCTTATTGTATGTGCATTTTGTATATTTATTTTAAAACAAATTGAAATATTTTATTTGTATTTTGGTATCAATAATTTTATAAAAAAACGTAAATTTGTATAAAAAAAATATGTACAAAACACAAATAGAATAATTTAAAATCGTATCAAAATAAATACACAGAATATTAATAAAATAATGTAAATTTGTATGAAAATAACGAAGGAAAATACCCATAAAATAACTCCTTTTTTTATTTATAAAAATATATATACAAAAATACACATAAAAAAATTTAATTTTTTATTTAAATAAATATACAAAAAACTCATACAATAAGGTATATTTGTATTGAAATAGATATGCAAAATACATATAAAACAATATAAATTTGTTTCAAAATATATATACGAATACACATAAAATAACGTAGATTTCTATAAAAATATATATACAAAATACACATAAAATGAGTAAATACGTATACAAAAATGTATACAAAATACACATAAAATAATGTAAATTCGTATCAAATGAAAATAAACAAAATACCGATACAAGAATGTGTATTTGTATAAATATAAATATACAAAACACACATAAAATAACGTAAATTTATATAAAACTATATACAAAAATACACAGAAGTAATTAAATTTGTGTGAAAATATATACAAAATACACACAAAATAAGCTAAATTTGAATTGAAATATATATACAAAATACACATATTTTGCATATCTATTTTCAAACAAATTTAAATTATTTTTGTGTATTTTTGTATATATTTATTTTTGTTATACATAGAATAATGTAAATCGAATCAAAATAAGTACACCGAATATCAATAAAATAATTTCAATTTGTATGAAAATAAAGATGCAAAATACCCATAAGATAAAGCATTTTTTTTTTTAAATACATATACAAAAATACACATAGAATAATTAAATTTGTATTAAAATTAATATACAAAATGCACACATACAATAAGGTAAGTTTGTATTGAAAAAAAAAAAAAACGCAAAATACAAATAAAAGTGTAAATTTGTTTCAAAATATATATACGAATACACATAAAATAAAGTAGATTTCTATAGAAATATATATACAAAATACACATGAAATTATGTAAATACGTATAAAAATATATATACAAAATACATATTAAGTAATGTAAATTCGTGTCAAAATAAATAAACAAAATATCATGAAAAGAATGTGTATTTGTATGAAAATAAATAAGAGATAATAAATTTGTATGAAATATATATGCAAGATACACATTAAATAATGTAAATATGTATAAAAAATATATATATACAAAAAACTAATAGAATAATGCAAAATCGTATCAAAATAAATACACCGATTATTAATAAAATAATGTAAATTTGTATGAAAATAAAAATGCAAAATTCCCATCAAATAGCGCATTTCTTATAAAAATATATATACCAAAATATACATAAAATATTTAAAATTGTATTGAAATAAATATACAAAATGCACATACAATAAGGATATATACAAAATGCACATGAAATGATGTAAATACGTATAAAAATATATATACAAAATACACATTAAATACTGTAAATTCGCGTCAAAATAAATAAACAAAATATCAATAAAAGAATGTGTATTTGTATGAAAATAGATATACAAAATACACATAAAATAACCTAAATTTGTATCAAACTATATACAAAAATACACAAAAATATTTTAAATTTGTATGAAAATAAATATACAAAATACACATAAAATTAGGTAAATTTGTTTTGAAATACATATACAAAATACACATAAAATAATGTAAATTTGAATTAAAAGACATAAACAAATACACTTTAAATAACGTGAATTTGTATAAAAAAATATATACAAAACACAAATAGAATAATGTAAAATCGTATCAGAATAAATACACAGAATATTAATAAAATAATGTAAATTTGTGTGAAAATAAAGAGGCAAAATAAACATAAAATAACGCATTTTTTTTATAAAAATATATATACCAAAATACACATAAAAAAATTAAATTTGTATTAAAATAAATATATAAAAAACACATACAATAAGGTAAATTTGTATTGAAATAGATATGCAAAATACATATAAAACAATGTAAATTTGTTTCAAAATATATATACGAATACACATAAAATAACGTAGATTTCTATAAAAATATATATACAAAATACACATAAAATGAAGTAAATACGTATAAAAAAAATGTATACAAAATACACATAAAATAATGTAAACTCGTATCAAAATAAATAAAAAAATACCAATAAAAGAATGTGTATTTGTATAAATATAAATATACAAAATACACATAAAATAACGTAAATTTATATAAAACTATATACAAAAATACACAAAAGTATTTTAATTTGTATGAAAATAGATATACAAAATAAGGTAAATTCGTTTCAAATTCAATAAACAAAATTCAGATAAAAGAACGTATATTTGTAGAAAAAATAAATATACAAAATACACAAAATAACGAAAATTTGTATGAAAATATATAAAAAAATAAACAAAAATAATTTCAATTTGTATGAAAATAAATATACAAAATACACATATATTTTGTATATCTATTTTCACACAAATTGAATTACTTTTATGTATTTTGCATATAGTTTTATATAAATTTACGTTATTTATTTGTATTTTGTATATTTATATTTATACAATACAGATTCATTTATTAGTATTTTGTTTATTTATTTGATACGAGTTTACATTATTTTATGTGTATTTGTATACCTTTTTATACGTCTTTACTTCATTTTATGTGTATTTTGTATATTTATTTTCAAAGAAATCTATGCTATTTTATGTGTATTCGTATATATATTTTGTAATAAATTTACATGGTTTTATATGTATTTTGCATATCTATTTCAATACAAATTTATTATATGTGCATTTTGTATATTTATATATATATATATATATATATATATATATATATATATATATATATATATATATATATATATATATATATATATATATATATATACATAAAATAACGTAGATTTCTTTAAAAATATATATACAAAATACACATAAAATGAAGTAATTACGTATAAAAAAAATGTATACAAAATACACATAAAATAATGTAAATTCGTATCAAAATAAATAAACAAAATACCAATAAAAGAATGTGTATTTGTATAAATATAAATATACAAAATACATATAAAATAACGTAAATTTATATAAAACTATATACAAAAATACACAGAAGTAATTAAATTTGTATGAAAATATATACAAAATACACACAAAATAAACTAAATTTGAATTAAAATATATATACAAAATACATGAAATAAAGTAAATTTGTATCAAAATATTTATACAAAGACATTTATAATAACGTAAATTTGTATGAAAATATATAAAATAAATACTCATTAAATAATGTAAATACGTATAAAAAAATATGTACAAAATAAACATATAATCATGTAATACGTATCAAAATAAATAAACAAAATACCAATAAAATAATATTAATTTGTAAGAGTAAATGTGTGTTGCATATTTTTTCAATACAAATTTACCTTATTATATAGGCATTTTGTATATTAACTTTAATACAAATTTAATTATACATATAAACAATGTAAATTTGTTTCAAAATATATATACGAATACACATGAAATAAGGTAGATTTCTATAAAAATATATATACAAAATACACATAAAAATAAGTAAATACGTATAAAAAATGTATACAAAATACACATAAAATAAAGTAAATTAGTATCAAAATAAATAAACAAAATACCAATAAAAGAATGTGTATTTGTATATATATATATATATATATATATATATATATATATATATATATATATATATATATATATATATATATATATATATATATATATATATATATATATATATATATATATATATATGCAAAATACATTAAATAATATAAATTTGTTTAAAACTATACAAAATACACATGAAATGATGTAAATACGTATAAAAATATATACAAAATACACATTAAATAATGTAAATTCGCGTCAAAATAAATAAACAAAATATCAATAAAAGAATGTATATTTGTATGAAAATAGATATACAAAATACACATAAAATAACCTAAATTTGTATCAAACTGTATACAAAAATACACAAAAATATTTTATATTTGTATGGAAGTAAATATACAAAATACACATAAAATTAGGTAAATTTGTATTGAAATATATACGCAAAATACACATAAAATAATGTAAATTTGAATGAAAATACATAAACAAATACACTTAAAATAACGTAAATTTGTATAAAAAAATATGTACAAAACACAAATAGAATAATGTAAAATCGTATCAAAATAAATACACAGAATATTAATAAAATAATGTAAATTTGTATGAAAATAAAGAAGCAAAATACCCATGAAATAACTCATTTTTTTTATTTATAAAAATATATATACCAAAATGCACTTCAAAAAATTAAATTTGTATTAAAATAAATATACAAGAAACACATACAATAAGGTAAATTTGTATTGAAATAGATATGCAAAATACATATAAAACAATATAAATTTGTTTCAAAATATATATACGAATACACATAAAATAGCGTAGATTTCTATAAAAATATATATACAAAATACACATAAAATTAGGTAAATACGTTTAAAAAAATGTAAACAAAATACACATAAAATAATATAAATTCGAAACAAAATAAATAAACAAAATATCAATAAAAGAATGTGTGTTTGTATAAATATAAATGTGCAAAATACATATACAAAATAAACATAAAATAAGGTAAATCTGTAATAAAATATATGTACAAAATACACATAAAATAATGTAAATTTATATGAAAATATATATAGAAATACACATAAAATACCATGAATTTGTATAAAATTATATATACAAAATAAATATTAAATAATTTAAATGCGTATAAAAATATATATAAAAAGTACATATAAAATAATGTAAATTCATATCAATATAAATCAACAAAATACCAATAAAATAATATATATTTGAATGAAAATAGATTTACAAAATACACATAACATAACTAAAATTTGTATTGAAATATATACAAAAATACATAAAAATAATTTGAGTTTGTATGAAAATAGATATTCAAAATACACATAAAACTAGGTAAATTTCTTTTGAAATATATATACAAAATACCCATAAAATATTGTAAATTTGTGTCAAAATATATAAACAAATACACATAAAATAACGTAAATTTGTATGAAAAATATATACAAAACACACATAGAATAATGTCAAATCGTATCAAAATGAATGACCAGAATATCAATAAAATAACGTAAATTTGTATGAAAATAAAGATGCAAAATACCCATAAAATAAAGCATATTTTTATAAAAATGCATATACAAAAATACACATAGAATAATTAAATTTGTATTAAAATTAATATACAAAATGCATATACAATATTGTAAATTTGTATTGAAAAAATATGCAAAATACACATAAAATTGTAAATTTGTTTAAAAATCTATATACGAATACACATAATATAACGTAGATTTCTATATAAATATATATACAAAATACACATGAAATGATGTAAATACGTATAAAAATATATATACAAAATACACATTAAATAATTTAAATTCTCGTCAAAATAAATAAACAAAATATCAATAAGAGAATGTGTATTTGTATGAAAATAGATATACAAAATACTCATAAAATAACCTAAGTTTGTATAAAACTATATACAAAATACACAAAAATAATTTAAATTTGTATGAAAATAAATATACAAAATACACATAAAATTAGGTAAATTTGTATTGAAATACATATACAAAATACACATAAAATAATGGAAGTTTGAATGAAAATATATAAACATATACACTTAAAATAACGTAAATTTGTATCAAATATATATACAAAATACTAATTAAATAATGTAAATATGTATAAAAAAATATATACAAAACACAAATAGAATAATGTAAAATCGTATCAAAATAAATACACAGAATATTAATAAAATAATGTATATTTGTATGAAAATAAAGATGCAAAATAGCCAAATAATAACGCATTTTTTATAAAAATATATATACCAAAATACACATAAAATATTAAAATTTGTATTAAAGTAAATATAAAAAATGCACATACTGTAAGGTAAATTTGTATTGAAATAGATATGCAAAATACATATAAAAAAATGTAAATTTGTTTCAAAATATATATACGAATACACATAAAATAACGTTGATTTCTATAAAAATATATACAAAATACACATAAAATGAAGTAAATACGTATAAAAAATGAATACAAAATACACATAAAAATCGTATCAAAATAAATAAACAAAATACCAGTAAAAGAAAGTGTATTTGTATAAATATAAATATACAAAATACACATAAAATATCGTAAATTTGTATAAAACTATATACAAAAATACACAGAAGTTATTAAATTTGTATGAAAATATATATACAAAATACAACTAAAATAAGCTAAATTTGAATTGAAATGTACATACAAAATACATAAAATAATGTAAATCTGTATCAAGATATTTATACAAATGCATATAATAACGTAGATTTGTTTAAAAATATATAAACAAAATACACATTAAGTAATGTAAATACGTATAAAAAATATGTACAAAATACACATATAATCATGTAATTCGTATCAAAATAAATAAACAAAATAGCAATAAAATATAGTAAATTGAATGAGAAAACATATACAAATAACGCAAATTTCTATAAAAATATATGTACAAAAATGCACATAAAATAAAGTAAATTTGTATAAAAATATATATACAAAACACTTACTAAATAATGTAAATGCGTACATAAAATAACTTAAATTTGTATAAAACTATATACAAAAATACACAAAAATAATTTAAATTTGTTTGAAAAGAAATATACAAAATACACATAAAATTAGGTAAATTGGTATTGAAATACAAATACAAAATACACATCAAATAATGTAAATTTGAATGAAAATATATAAACAAATACACTTAAAATAACGTAAATTTGTATAAAATATATATGCAAGATACACATTAAATAATGTAAATGTGTATAAAAAAATATATACAAAAAACAAATAGAATAATGTAAAATCGCATCAAAATAAATTCACAGAATATCAATAAAATAATGTAAATTTGTATGAAAATAAAGATGCAAAATTCCCAAAAATTATCGCATTTTTTATAAAAATATATATACCGAAATACACATAAAATATTTAAATTTGTATTGACATAAATATACAAAATGCATATACAGTAAGGTAAATTTGTATTGAAAGAGATATTCAAAAAAACATATAAAGCAATGTAAATTTGTTTCAAAATATATATACGAATACACATAAAATAAAGTAGATTTCTATAGAAATATATATACAAAATACATATGAAATTATGTAAATACGTATAAAAATATATATATACAAAATACATATCAAATAATGTAAATTCGTGTCAAAATAAATTAACAAAATATCATGAAAAGAATGTGTATTTGTATGAAAAAAGATAATAGATAATAAATTTGTATAAAATATATATGCAAGATACACATTAAATAATGTAAATATGTATAAAAAAGTATATACAAAAAACAAATAGAATAATGTAACATCGTATCAAAATAAATACACCGAATATTAATAAAATAATTTAAATTTGTATGAAAATAAAGATGCAAAATTCCCATAAAATAGTGCATTTCTTATAAAAATATATATACCAAAATACGCATAAATTATTTAAATTTGCATTGAAATATATATACAAAATGCACATACAATAAGGTAAATTTGTATTGAAAGAGATAATGAAAAAATACATATAAAAAATGTAAATTTGTTTCAAAATATATATACGAATACAAATAAAAAAACGTAGATTTGTATAAAAATATATATACAAAATACACATAAAATTGAGTAAATACGTATAAAAAATGTATACAAAATACACATAAAATAATGTAATTTCGAATTAAAATAAAAGTAATTTTGAATGAAAATATATAAACAAATACACTTAAAATAACGTAAATATGTATAAAATATATATGCAAGATACACATTAAATAATGTAAATGTGTATAAAAAATATATATACAAAAAACAAATAGAATAATGTAAAATCGTATCAAAATAAATACACAGAATATCAATAAAATAATGTAAATTTGTATGAAAATAAAGATGCAAAATTCCCAAAAATTATCGCATTTTTTATAAAAATATATATACCAAAATACACATAAAATATTTAAATTTGTATTGAAATAAATATACAAAATCCATATACAGTAAGGTAAATTTGTATTGAAAGAGATATTCAAAAATACATATAAAACAATGTAAATTTGTTTCAAAATATATACACGAATACACATAAAATAAAGTAGATTTCTATAGAAATATATATACAAAATACATATGAAATTATGTAAATACGTATAAAAATATATATACAAAATACATATCAAATAATGTAAATTCGTGTCAAAATAAATAAACAAAATATCATGAAAAGAATGTGTATTTGTATGAAAATAGATAATAGATAATAAATTTGTATAAAATATATATGCAAGATACACATTAAATAATGTAAATATGTATAAAAAAGTATATACAAAAAACAAATAGAATAATGTAACATCGTATCAAAATAAATACACCGAATATTAATAAAATAATGTAAATTTGTATGAAAATGATGCAAAAATCCCATAAAATAGTGCATTTCTTATAAAAATATATATACCAAAATACGCATAAAATATTTTAATTTGCATTGAAATAAATATACAAAATGCACATACAATAAGGTAAATTTGTATTGAAAGAGATAATGAAAAAATACATATAAAACAATGTAAATTTTTTTCAAAATATATATACGAATACAAATAAAAAAACGTAGATTTCTATAAAAATATATATACAAAATACACATAAAATTAAGTAAATACGTATAAAAAAAATGTATACAAAATACACATAAAATAATGTAATTTCGAATTAAATTAAAAGTAATTTTCAATGAAAATATATAAACAAATACACTTAAAATAACGTAAATTTGTATAAAATATATATGCAAGATACACATTAAATAATGTAAATGTGTATAAAAAATATATATGCAAAAAACAAATAGAATAATGTAAAATCGTATCAAAATAAATACACAGAATATCAATAAAATAATGTAAATTTGTGTGAAAATAAAGATGCAAAATTCCCAAAAATTATTGCATTTTTTATAAAAATATATATACCAAAATACACATAAAATATTTATATTTGTATTGAAATAAATATACAAAATGCATATACAGTAAGGTAAATTTGTATTGAAAGAGATATTCAAAAATACATATAAAACAATGTAAATTTGTTTCAAAATATATACACGAATACACATAAAATAAAATAGATTTCTATAGAAATATATATACAAAATACATATGAAACTACGTAAATACGTATAAAAATATATATACAAAATACATATCAAATAATGTAAATTCGTGTCAAAATAAATAAACAAAATATCATGAAAAGAATATGTATTTGTATGAAAATAGATAATAGATAATAAATTTGTATAAAATATGTATGCAAGATACACATTAAATAATGTAAATATGTATAAAAAAGTATATACAAAAAACAAATAGAATAATGTAACATCGTATCAAAATACATACATCGAATATTAATAAAATAATGTAAATTTGTATGAAAATAAAGATGCAAAATTCCCATAAAATAGCGCATTTCTTATAAAAATATATATACCAAAATACACATAAAATATTTAAATTTGTATTGAAATAAATATACAAAATGCATATACCGTAAGGTAAATTTGTATTGAAAGAGATATTCAAAATTACATATCAAACAATGTAAATTTGTTTCAATACATATATACGAATACAAATAAAAAAAAGTAGATTTATATAAAAATATATATACAAAATACACATAAAATTATGTAAATACGTATAAAAATGTATACAAAATACATATCAAATAATGTAAATTCTAATTAAAATCAATAAACAAAATATCATGAAAAGAATGTGTATTTGTATGAAAATAGCTAATAGAAAATATAAAATATATATGCAAGATACACATTAAATAATGTAAATATGTATAAAAAAAGTATATACAAAAACAAATAGAATAATGTAAAATTATATCAAAATATATATACAAATACACATAAAATTTAAATTTGTATGAAAATAAATATACAAAATGCACATACAATAAGGTAAATTAGAGATATGCAAAATACATATAAAACAATGTAAATTTGCTTCAGAATATATACAAAATACACATAAAATAATGTAAATTCGATTTAAAATAAATAAAAAATACCAATAAAAGAATGTTTGAATAATTATAAAATACAAAATACATATACAAAATAAACATAAAATAAGGTAGATTTGTAATAAAATATATACAAAATACACATAATAATGTAAATTTATATGAAAATATATACAAATACACATAAAATACCATGAATTTGTATAAAAATATATATTCAAAATAAATATTAAATAATGTAAAAGCGTATAAAAATATATATACAAAATACATATAAAATAATGTAAATTCTTATCAATATAAATCAAGAAAACACCAATAAAATAATATATTTGAATGAAAATAAATTTACAAAATACACATAACATAACTAAAATTTGTATTGAAATATATACAAAAATACATAGAAATAATTTGAGTTTGTGTGAAAATAGATATACAAAATACACAAAAAATAACGTAAATTTGTATGAAAAATATATACAAAATACACATAATGTCAATTCGTATCAAAATGAATGAGCAGAATATCAATAAAGTAATGTAAATTTGTATGAAAATAAAGATGCAAAATACCCAAAAAATAAAGCATATGTTTATAAAAATACAGATACAAAAATACACATCGAATAATTAAATATGTTTTAAAATTAATATACAAAATGCGTATATAATAAGGTAAATTTGTATTGAAAAAATATGCAACATACACGTTTACTCATACAAATTTATATTATTTTATTGGTATTTTGTTTATTTATTTTGATACGAATTACATGATTATATGTTTATTTTTTACACATTTTTTTATACGTATTTACATTATTTAATGTGTATTTTGTTTATATATTTTCATACAAATTTACGTTATTATATGTGCATTTGTATAAATATTTTGATACAAATTTACTTTATTTCATGTATTTTGTATATATATTTCAATTCAAATTTATCTTATTTGTGTGTACTTTGTATATATTTTCATACAAATTTAATTACTTCTGTGTAATTTTGTATATAGTTTTATATAAATTTACGTTATTTTATGTGTATTTTGTATATTTATATTTATACAAATACACATTCTTTTATTGGTATTTTGTTTATTTATTTTGACACGAATTTACATTATTTTATGTGTATTTTGTATACATTTTTTTATATGTATTTATTTCATTTTATGTGTATTTTGTATATATATATTTATAGAAATCTACGTTATTTTATGTGTATTCGTTTACATATTTTGAAACAAATTTACATTTCTTTATATTGATTTTGCATATCTATTTTAATGCAAATTTACCTTATTGTATGTGTTTTTTATATATTTATTTTAATACAAGTCTAATTTTTTTATGTGTATTACAAATTTAAATGTTTTATGTGTATTTTGGTATATATTTTTTTTATAAGAAATGCGCAATTTGATAGGAATTTTGCATCTTTATTTTCATTCAAATTTATATTATTTTATTAATATTCGGTGTATTTTTTTTGATACGATTTTACATTACTCTATTTGTTTTGGTATATATATATATTTTTATACATATTTACATTATTTAATGTGTATCTTGCATATATATTTCATACAAATTTATTATCTATTATTTATTTTCATACAAATTCATATCCTTTTCATGATATTTTGTTTATTTATTTTGACACGAATTTACATTACTTAATATGTATTTTGTATATATATTTTTATACGTATTTACATAATTTCATGTGTATTTTGTATATATATTTCTATTGAAATCTACGTTATTTTATGTGTATTCGTATATATATATATTTTGACAAATTTACATTGTTTTATATTTATTTTAGAATATAACTTTCAATACAAATTTACTTACTGTATATTTAATGTACGCATTTAGATTATTTAATGTGTGTTTTGTATATATATTTTAATGCAAATTTACTTTATTTCATGTGCATTTCTGTAAGTTTATTGAAATACAAACTATATATACAAAATATATATGAATAACGTAGATTTCTATAAAATATATACAAAATACACATAAAATAAATACGCATATAAAAAAAAATGAATAAAGTACACATAAAATAATGTAAAATCGTATCAAAATAAATAAACAAAATACCAATAAAAGAATGTGTATTTGTATATATATAAATATAAAAAATACACATAAAATATCGTAAATTTGTATAAAACTATATACAAAAATACACAGAAGTAATTAAATTAAATAAATGCTAAATAATGTAAATGCGTATAAAAATATATATACAAAGTACATATAAAATAATACAAATTTAATTATTCTATGTGTATTTTGTATATGTATTTCCATAAAAATGCTTTATTTTATGAGTATTTTGCATCTTTATTTTCATACAAATTTACTTTATTTTATTGATATTCTGTGTATTTATTTTGATACGATTTTACATTATTCTATGTATATTTTGTATATATATTTCATATAAATGAACGTTATTTTATGTGAATTTGTTTTTATTTCATACAAATTTACATTATTTCATGTGTATTTTGTACATGTATTTAAATGCAAATTTAACTAATTATATGTGTATTATGTATATCTATTTTCATACAAATCGAAATTAATTTTATGTATTTTAGTATATATTTTTATTCAAATTTTCGTAATTTTATGTGTATTTTGTATATTTATTTTCCTACAAATATACGTTCTTTTATCGGAATTTTGTTTATTTATTTTGATACGAATTTTCATTATTTTAGGTGTATGTGATATATATATTTTTATACTTATTTATATAATTTTATATGTATTTTGAATATATATTTTCATAGAAATTTACTCTATTTTATGTGTATTCGTATATATATTTTGATACAAATTTACATTATTTATGTGTATTTCGCATATCTATTTCAATACAAATTTTCTTTATTGTATGTGACTTTTGTACATTTATTTTGATACAAATTTAATTATTTAATGTGTATTTTTGTATATATATTTTTAAACAAATATGCGTTATTATATGGGTATTTTGCATCTTTATTTTCATACAAATTTACATTATTTTATTGATAGTCTGTTTATTTATTTTGATACGATTTTACGTTATTCTGTTTATTTTGTATATATATTTTTAGACATATTTACATTATTTAATGTATATTTTGTACATATATTTTATTGAAATTTACGTTATCTTATGTGTATTTGTTTATATATTTTCATACAAATTTACATTATTTTATGTGTATTTTGTATATGTATTTCAATAAAAATTTGTCTAATTTCATGGGTATTTTGCATATCTATTTTCAAACAAATTTAAATTATTTTTGTGTATTTTTGTATATATTTTATACAAATTTTGTTATTTATTTGTATTTTGTATATATATTTTCCTGCAAATATACATTCTTTTAGAGGAAATTTTGTTTATTTATTCTGATACAATTTACATTATTTTATGTATTTTGTATATATATTTTCTATGTATTTACATTATTTTATGTGTATTTTGTATATATATTTTAATGAAAATTTACGTTATTTTATTGTGTGTATTATATATTTTGATAAAAATTTCATTATTTTATGTGTTTTTTTATATATCTATTTCAATAAAATCTACATTATTGTATGTGTATTTTGTATATTTATTTTAACACAAATTCAATTATTTAATGTGTATTTTGTATATATTTTTTTAAATATGAGTTATTTTATGGGTATTTTGCATCTTTAATTTTATAAATTTTTGTTTATATATTTTATACAAATTTACGTTATTATATGTATTTGAATATATATTTTGATACAAATTTACATTATTTTATGTATTTTCTATATTTATTTCAATTCAAATTTAGCTTATTTTATGTGTCTTTTGTAGATCTATTTTCATACAAATTTAGTTATTTTATATTTAGTTTTAGTTTTATACAATTTTACGTTATTTTATGTGTATTTTGTATATTTATATTTATCCAAGTAAACATTCTTTTATTGGCATTTAGTTTATTTATTTTGATACGAATTTACATTATTTTATGTGTATTTTGTATACATTTTCTTATACGTATTTACTTCATTTGATGTGTATTTTGTATATATATTTTAGAAATCTACGTTATTATATATGTGTATTCGTATATATATATATATATATATATATATATATATATATATATATATATATATATATATATATATATACATATATATATATATATATATATATATATATATATTTATATATATATATATATATATATGTATATATATATGTATATTTAAACAAATTTAAATATTTTATGTGTATTTTGCATATATATTTTCATAAAAATTTACGTTATTTTATAGGTATTTTGTATATATATTTACATTATTTTATTAATATTCTGTGTATTTATTTTGATACTATTTTACATTATTCTATTTGTGTTTTGTATATATTTTTTATACATATTTACATTATTTAATGTGTATTTTCTATATATATTTCTATAGAAATATACGTTATTTTATGTGTATTCGTATATATATTTTGAAACAAATATACATTGCTTTATGTGCATTTTGTATATTTTTTCAATACAAATTTACCTTATTGTACGTGCATTTTGTATATTAATTTTAATACAAATTTAATTATTCTATGTGTATTCTTGTATATGTATTTAAAAAAATGCTTTATTTTATGGGTATTTTGCATCTTTATTTTCATACAAAATATCATTATTTTATTGATATTCTGTGTATTTATTTTGATACGATTTTACATTATTCTATGTATATTTTGTATATCTATTTTATACAAATGTACGTTATTTTATGTGAATTTGTTTTCATTTCATACAAATTTACATTATTTTATGTGTATTTTGTACATGTATTTAAATGCAAATTTAACTAATTATATGTGTATTTTGTATATCTATTTTCATACAAATTGAAATTTATTTTTTTGTTTTTTTGTATATATTTTTATTCAAATTTTCGTAATTTTATGTGTATTTTGTATATTTATTTTCCTACAAATATACGTTCTTTTATCGGATTTTTTTTTATTTATTTTGATACGAGTTTTCATTTTTTTAGGTGTATTTGATATATATATTTTTATACTTATTTACATAATTTTATATGTATTTTGAAAATATATTTTCATAGAAATTTACTATATAATTAAAAACAAAAAAACAAAAATAATTTAAATTTCTATGAAAATAAATATACAAAATACACATAAAATTAGGTAAATTTGTATAGAAATACATATACAAAATACACTTAAAATAATGTAAATTTGAACGAAATTATATAATCAAATACACTTAAAATAACGTTAATTTGTATTAAATATATATAAAAAATACACATTAAATAATGAAAATATGTATAAATAAATATATGCAAAACACAAATAGTATAATATAAAATCGTATCAAAATATATACACAGAATATTAATAAAATAATGTACATTTGTATGAAAACTAAGATGCAAAATACCTATAAAATAACGCTTTTTTTTTTAAATTATATATACCAAAATTCACATAAAATATTTGAATTTGTATTAAAATAAATATACAAAATGCACATACAATAAGGTAAATTTGTATTGAAATAGATATGCAAAATACATATAAAACAATGTAAATTTGTTTCAAAATATATATACGAATACACATAAAATAACGTAGATTTCTATATATATATATATATATATATATATATATATATATATATATATATATATATATATATATATATATATATATATATATATATATATATATATATATATATATATATAAATACAAATAAAAATATAAATACAGATCAAAATGTATACAAAATACACATAAAATAATGTAAATTCGTATAAATATAAATAAACAGAATACCGATAAAAGAATGTGTATTTGTATAAATATAAATATACAAAATGCAATTAAAATAACGTAAATTTGTATAAAACTATATACAAAAATACACAGAAATAAATAAATTTGTATGAAAATAGATATACAAAATACACACAAAATAAGCTAAATTTGAATTGAAATTTATATACAAAATACATAAAATAAAGTAAATTCGTTTCAAAATATTTTTAACAAATACACATATGATAACGTAAATTTGTAAAAAAAATATATAAACAAAATACACATTAAGTAATGTAAATACGTATAAAAAAATATTTACAAAATACACCAATAATCAAATCATTCGTATCAAAATAAATAAACAAAAAACTAATTAAATAATTAAATAATTTGTATGAGAAAACATATACAAAATACACATAAAATAACGTTTTAAGTTTCTATAAAAATATATGTACAAAAATGCACATAAAATTAGTTTGCATAAAAAAATATATACAAAACACACATTAGATAATGTAAATGAGTATAAAAATATGTATACAAAATACCTATGAAATAATCTAAATTCTTATCGAGTTAAATTAAGAAAATAACAATAAAATAATGTAATTTGGATGAAAATATATATAGAAAACACATAAAATAACCTAAATACAAATACAAATATACACATTAAATAATTTAAAATTGAATGAAATAAATATACAAAATAAACATAAAATAAGGTAAATTTGTAATAAAATATATGTAAGAATACACATAAAATAATATAAATTTGTATGAAAATATATATACAAATACATAAAATAACATGAATTTGTATAAAATTTGTTTCAAAATATATACGAATACACACAATAAAATAACGTAAATTTTTATGAAAATGTATATATAAAATACATAAAATAGTTTAAATACGTAGAAAAATATATATACAAAATACACATAAAATAATGTAAATTCGTAAAAAATTAAATACACAAAATTCCAATAAAAGAATGTATATATGTAGGAAAATATATATACAAAAAACAAATAAAATAACTAAAATTTGTATAAAAATATATATAAAAATACACAAAAATAATTTAAATTTCTTTGAAAATAGATATGCAAAATACACATAAAGTTAGGCAAATTTGTATTGATATACATATACAAAACTCACAATTTGTATGAAAATATATAAACAAATACATATAAAATCACGTAAATTTGGAAAATATATATATATATACAAAATATACCTTAAATATTTTAAATATGTATAAAAATATATTATATTATATATATTTTTATTGATATTTGCGTTATTTATGTGTATTCTCATAGAAATTTACATTATTTTATTGATATTTTGTCTATTTATTTTGATACGAATTACATGATTATTTGTGTATTTTGTACATTTTTTTAATACGTATTTACATTATTTAATAAGTATTTTGTTTATATATTTTCATACAAATTTACGTTATTATATGTGTATTTGTATCAGTATTTTGATACAGATTTACATTATTTTATGTATTTTGTATATATATTTCAATTAAATTTTAGCTTATTTTATGTGTATTTTGTATATCTATTTATTTTAATACAAAATCAAATATTTTATGTTTTTTCGTATATATATTTTTTTTTAAAATGCGTTATTTTATGGGTATTTTGCATCCTAATTTTCATACAAATTTACATTATTTTATTAATATTTTCTGTATTTATTTTGATACGATTTTACATTATTTTATTTGTGTTTTGTATATATTTTTTTATACATATTTACATTGTTTAATGTGTTTTTTGTATATATATTTAATACAAATTTACGTTATTTTAAGTCTATATGTTTATATATTTTCATTTAAATTTACATTATTTTATGTATACGTATTTTGTATATGTATTTCAATACAAATTTACCTAATTTTATATGTTTTTTGTATATATTTTTTACAAGTTTAAATTATTTTTGTGTATTTTGTTTATAGTTTTATACAAATTTAGGTTATTTAATGTATTTTGTATATCTATTTTCATACAAATACACATTCTTTTCATGATATTTTGTTTATTTATTTTGACACGAATTAACATTATTTAATGTATTTTGTATATATATTTATACGTATTTACATTATTTCAAGTGTATTTTGTATATATATTTCTATAGAAATCGGCGTTATTTTATGTGTATTCGTATATATATTTTGAAACAAATTTACATTTTTTTATGTGTATTTTGCATACTTATTCAATACAAATTTACCTTATTGTATGTGCATTTTGTATATTAATTTTAATACAAATTTGATTAATCTATGTGTATTTTTGTATATGTATTTTTAAAAAAATATGCTTTATTTTATGGGTATTTTGCATCTTTATTTTCATACAAATTTATATTATTTTATTGATATTCTGTGTATTTATTTTGATATGATTTTACATTATTCTATGTGTATTTTGTATATATATTTTATATAAAATGTATTTGTTTTCATTTCATTCAAATCTACATTATTTTATATGTTTTTTGTACATGTATTTAAATACAAATTTAACTAGTTATATGTGTATTTTGTATATCTATTTTGTATGTATATTTTCTTAGAAATTTACTCTATTTTATGAGTATTCGTATATATATTTTGAAACAAATTTACATTATTAATGTGTATTTTGCGTATCAATTTCAATACAAATTTACTTTATTGTACGTGCATTTTGTATATTTATTTTAATACAAATTTAATTATTATATATGTATTTTTGTATATATATTTTTATGCAAATAGGCGTTATTATATGGATATTTTGCATCATTATTTTCATACAAATTTACATTATTTTATTGATATTCTCTTTATTTATTTTGATACGATTTAACATTATTCTGTGTTTTTTGTATATTTTTTTTATACATATTTACATTATTTAATGTTCATTTTGTATAAATATTTTCATACATATTTACATTATTTTGTGTTTTTTGTATATATGTTTTTCTACGTATTTAAATTATTTTATGTGTATTTTGTATATGCATTTTCATAAAAAAAATATGTTATTTTATTGTGTGTATAAGTATATATTTTGATACAAATTTTATACAAATTCATGTTGAAGTAGAAGTTATTAAATTTTTAAGAAAATATATATACAAAATACAGCTAAAATAAGCTAAATTTGAATTGAAATGTACATACAAAATACATAAAATAATGTAAATCTGTATCAAAATATTTATACAAATACATATAATAACGTAGATTTGTTTAAAAATACGTAAACAAAATACACATTAAGTAATGTAAAAACGTATAAAAAATATGTATAAAATACACATATAATCATGTAATTCGTATCAAAATAAATAAACAAAATATCAATAAAATAATGTAAATTTGTATGAGAAAACATATACAAATAACGCAAATTTCTATAAAAAATATATGTACAATAATGCACATAAAATTAAGTAAATTTACATAAAAATATATATAAAAAACACACACTAAATAATGTAAATGCGTACATAAAATAACCTAAATTTGTATAAAACTATATACAAAAATACACAAAAATAATTTAAATCTATTTGAAAAGAAATATACAAAATACACATAAAATTAGGTAAATTTGTAATGAAATACATATAAAAAATACACATCAAATAATGTAAATTTGAATGAAAATATATAAACAAATACACTTAAAATAACGTAAATTTGTATAAAATATATATGCAAGATACACATTAAATAATGTAAATGTGTATAAAAAAATATATACAAAAAACAAATAGAATAATGTAAAATCGTATCAAAATAAATACACAGAATATCAATAAAATAATGTAAATTTGTATAAAAATAAAGATGCAAAATTCCCAAAAATTATCGCATTTTTTATAAAAATATATATACCAAAATACACATAAAATATTTAAATTTGTATTGAAATAAATATACAAAATGCACGTACAATAAAGTAAATTTGTATTGAAATAGATATGCAAAAGACACATCAATAATGTAAATTTGTATCAAAATATATATACGAATACTCATAAAATAGAGTAAATTTCTATGAAAATATTCATACAAAATAGATATTTTTATAAAAAAAAGGCGTTATTTTAAAGGTATTTTGCATCTTAATTTTCATACAAATTTACATTATGTAAATTTACATTATGTAAATTTGTATCAAAATATATATACGAATACTCATAAAATAGAGTAAATTTCTATGAAAATATACATAATAATAGATATTTTTATAAAAAAAATGCGTTATTTTATAGGTATTTTGCATCTTAATTTTAATACAAATTTACATTATTTTATTAATATTCTGTGTATATATTTTGATACGATTTTACATTATTCTATTTGTGTTTTGTATATATTTTTTTATACATATTTACATTATTTAATGTATATTTTGAATATATATTTCATACAAATTTACGTTATTATATGTGTATTTGTTTATATATTTTCTTTCAAATTACATTATTTTATATGTATTTTGTATATGTATTTCAATACAAATTAACCTAATTTTATGTGCATTTTGTATATTTATATTTATACAAATACACACTCTCTTATTGGTATTTTGTTTATTTATATTTATACGAATTTACATTATTTTATGTGTATTTTGTATACATTTTTTATTCGTATTTACTTAATTTTATTTGTATTTTGTATATATATATATATATATATATATATATATATATATATATATATATATATATATATATATATATATCTATATATATATATATATATATATATATATATATATATATATATATATATATATAGAAATCTACGTTATTTTATGTGTATTCGTATATATATTTTGAAACAAATTTACATTGTTTTATATGTATTTTGCATATCTATTTCAATACAAATTTACCTTATTGTATTTGCATTTTGTATATTTATTTTAATACAAATTCAAATATTTTATGTGTATTTTGGTATATATAATTTTATAAAAAATGCGTTATTTTATAGGTATTTTGCATCTTAGTTTTCATACAAATGTACATTATTTTATTAATATTCTGTGTATATATTTTGATACGATTTTATATTATACTATTTGTGTTTTGTATATATTTTTTTATACATATTTTCATTATTTAATGTGTATTTTTTATATATATTTTATACAAATTAACGTTATTTTAAGTGTATTTGTTTATATAATTTCATTCAAATTTACATTATTTTAAGTGTATTTTGTATATGTATTTAAATACAAATTTACCTAATTTTATGTGTATTTTGTATATTTATTTTCATACAAATTTAAATTATTTTTGTGTTTTTTTGTATAAACATATAGAGTAAATTTCTATGATAATATATATTCAAAATACATATAAAATTATGTGAATAAGTATAAAAATATATATATGAAATACACCTAAAAAAAATGAAATTTGTATCAAAATAAATAAACAAAATTCCGATAAAAGAACGTATGTTTGTAGGAAAATAAATATACAAAATACACATAAAATTACGAAAATTTGAATAAAAATATATACAAAATAACAAAAAAATAAATTTTATTTGTATGAAAATAGATATACAAAATACACATATAATTAGTTAAATATGTATTGAAATACATGTACAAAATACACATAAAATAATGTAAATTTGTATGAAATGAAAACAAATTCACATAAAATAGCGTATATTTGTATAAAATAGATATACAAAATATACATAGAATAATGTAAAATCGTGTCAAATAAATACACAGAATATCAATAAAATAATGTTTTTTTATGTGAAAATAAAGATGCAAAATACCCATAAAATAAAGCTTTTTTTTTTTTAAATATATATACAAAAATACACATAGAATAATTAAATGTGTATTAAATTTAATATACAAAATGCACGTACAATAAGGTAAATTTGTATTGAAAAAATATACAAAATGCACATAAAAGTGTAAATTTGTTTAAAAATCTATATACGAATACACATAAAATAACGTAGATTTCTATAGAAATATATATACAAAATACACATGAAATGATGTAAATACGTGTAAAAAAAAATATATACATATATATATATATATATATATATATATATATATATATATATATATATATATATATATATATATATATATATATATATATATATATATATATATATATATATATATATATACAAAATACACTTTAAATAATTTAAATTCTCGTCAAAATAAATTAACAAAATATCAATAAAAGAATGTGTATTTGTATGAAAATAGATATACAAAATACTCATAAAATAACCTAAGTTTGTATAAAACTATACACAAAAATACACAGAAATAGTTTAAAAATGTATGAAAATAAATATACAAAATACACATAAAATTAGGTAAATTTCAATTGAAATACATATACAAAATTCACATAAAATAATGGAAATTTGAATGAAAATATATAAACATATACACTTAAAATAACGTAAATTTATATCAAATATATATACAAAATACACATTAAATAATGTAAATATGTATAAAACAATATATACAAAACACAAATAGAATAATGTAAAATCGTATCAACAATAAATACACAGAATATTAATAAAATAATGTTAATTTGTATGAAAATAAAGATGCAAAATAGCCATAAAATAACGCATTTTTTATAAAAATATATATACCAAAATACACATAAAATATTAAAATTTGTATTAAAATAGATATAAAAAATGCACATACTATAAGGTAAATTTGTATTGAAATAGATATGCAAAATACATATAAAACAATGTAAATTTGTTTCAAAATATACATACGAATACACATAAAATAACGTAGATTCCTATAAGAATATTTACAAAATAAACATAAAATGAAGTAAATACGTATAGAAAAATGAATACAAAATATACATAAAAATCGTATCAAAATAAATAAACAAAATACCAGTAAAAGAATGTGTATTTGTATAAATATAAATATACAAAATACACATAAAATATCGTAAATTTGTATAAAACTATATACAAAAATATACAGAAGTAATTAAATTTGTATGAAAATTTATATACAAAATACAGCTAAAATAAGCTAAATTTGAATTGAAATGTACATACAAAATACATAAAATAATGTAAATCTGAATCAAAATATTTATACAAATACATATAATAACGTAGATTTGTTTAAAAATATATAAACAAAATACACATTAAGTAATGTAAATACGTACATAAAATAACAAAAATTTGTATAAAACTATATATAAAAATACACAAAAATAATTTAAATTTGTTTGAAAAGAATTATACAAAAAACACATAAAATTACGTAAATTTGTATTGAAATACATATACAAAATACACATCAAATAATGTAAATTTGAATGAAAATATATAAACAAATACACTTAAAATAACGTAAATTTGTATAAAATATATATGCAAGATACATTAAATAATGTAAATGTGTATAAAAAATATATATACAAAAACAAATAGAATAATGTAAAATCGTATCAAAATAAATACACAGAATATCAATAAAATAATGTAAATTTGTATGAAAATAAAGATGCAAAATTCCCAAAAATTATCGCATTTTTTATGAAAATATATTTACCAAAATACACAAAATATTTAAATTTGTATTGAAATAAATATACAAAATGCATATACAGTAAGGTAAATTTGTATTGAAAGAGATATTCAAAAATACATATAAAACAATGTAAATTTGTTTCAAAATATATATACGAATACACATAAAATAAAGTAGATTTCTATAGAAATATATATACAAAATACATATGAAATTATGTAAATACGTATAAAAATATATATACAAAATACATATCAAATAATGTAAATTCGTGTCAAAATAAATAAACAAAATATCATGAAAAGAATGTGTATTTCTATTAAAATAGATAATAGATATTAAATTTGTATAAAATATATATGCAAGATACACATTAAATAATGTAAATATGTATAAAAAAGTATATACAAAAAACAAATAGAATAATGTAACATCGTATCAAAATAAATACACCGAATATTAATAAAATAATGTAAATTTTTATGAAAATAAAGATGCAAAATTCCCATAAAATAGCGCATTTCTTATAAAAATATATATACCAAAATACACATAAAATATTTAAATTTGCATTGAAATAAATATACAAAATGCCCATACAATAAGGTAAATTTGTATTGAAAGAGATATGCAAAAATACATATAAAACAATGTAAATTAGTTTCAAAATATATATACGAATACAAATAAAAAAACGTAGATTTCTATAAAAATATATACAAAATACACATAAAATTAAGTAAATACGTATAAAAAATGTATACAAAATACACATAAAATAATGTAATTTCGAATTAAAATAAATGTAAATTTGAATGAAAATATATAAACAAATACACTTAAAATAACGTAAATTTGTATAAAATATATATGCAAGATACACATTAAATAATGTAAATGTGTATAAAAAAAATATATACAAAAAACAAATAGAATAATGTAAAATCGTATCAAAATAAATACACAGAATATCAATAAAATAATGTAAATTTGTATGAAAATAAAGATGCAAAATTCCCAAAAATTTTCGCATTTTTTATAAAAATATATATACCAAAATACACATAAAATATTTAAATTTGTATTAAAATAAATATACAAAATGCATATACAGTAAGGTAAATTTGTATTAAAAGAGATATTCAAAAATACATATAAAACAATGTAAATTTGTTTCAAAATATATATACGAATACACATAAAATAAAGTAGGTTTCTATAGAAATATATATACAAAATACATATGAAATTATGTAAATACGTATAAAAATATATATACAAAATACATATCAAATAATGTAAATTCGTGTGAAAATAAATTAACAAAATATCATGAAAAGAATGTGTATTTGTATGAAAATAGATAATAGATAATAAATTTGTATAAAATATATATGCAAGATACACATTAAATAATGTAAATATGTATAAAAAGTATATACAAAAAACCAAATAGAATAATGTAAAATCATATCAAAATAAATACACCGAATATTAATAAAATAATGTAAATTTGTATGAAAATAAAGATGCAAAATTATCATAAAATAGCGCATTTCTTATAAAAATTATATACCAAAATACACATAAAATATTTAAATTTGTATTGAAATAAATATACAAAATGCACATACAATAAGGTAAATTTGTATTGAAAGAGATATGCAAAAATACATATAAAACAATGTAAATTTGTTTCAAAATATATATACGAATACAAATAAAAAAACGTAGATTTCTATAAAAATATATATACAAAATACACATAAAATTAAGTAAATACGTATAAAAAAATGTATACAAAATACACATAAAATAATGTAAATTCGATTTAAAATAAATAAACAAAATACCAATAAAAGAATGTGTATTTGGATAAATATAAATATACAAAATACATATACAAAATAAACATAAAATAAGGTAGATTTGTAATAAAATATATGTACAAAATACACATACAATAATGTAAATTTATATGAAAATATATATACAAATACACATAAAATACCATAAATTTGTATAAAAATATATATTCAAAATAAATATAAAATAATATAAAAGCGTATAAAAATATATATACAAAGTACATATAAAATAATGTAAATTCGTATCAATATAAATCAACAAAACACCAATAAAATGATATATATTTGAATGAAAATAAATTTACAAAATACACATAACATAACTAAAATTTGTATTAAAATATATACAAAAATACATAGAAATAATTTGAGTTTGTATGAAAATAGATATACAATATACACATAAAACTAAGTAAATTTCTTTTGAAATGTATATACAAAATAGCCATAAAATATTGTAAATTTGTGTCAAAATATATAAACAAATACACATAAAATAACGTAAATTTGTATGAAAAATATATACAAAATACACATAGAATAATGTCAATTCGTATCAAAATGAATGAGCAGAAGATCAATAAAGTAATGTAAATTTGTATGAAAATAAAGACGCAAAATACCCAAAAAATAAAGCATATGTTTATAAAATACAGATACAAAATACACATCGAATAATTAAATTTGTATTAAAATTAATATACAAAATGCGTATATAATAAGGTAAATTTGTATTGAAAAATATACAACATACGTTTACTCATACAAATTTATATTATTTTATTGGTATTTTGTTTATTTATTTTGATGAATTACATGATTATATATGTATTTTGTACACATTTTATATACGTATTTACATTATTTAATGTGTATTTTGTTTATATATTTTCATATAAATTACGTTATTATATGTGTATTTGTATAAATATTTGATACAAATTTACTTTATTTCATGTAATTTGTATATATATTTCAATTCAAATTTAGCTTATTTTGTGTGTATTTTGTATATTTTTCTAAATTTAATTACTTCTGTGTATTTTTGTATATAGTTTTATATAAATTTTCGTTATTTTATGTATTTTGTATATTTATATTTATACAAATACACATTCTTTTATTGGTATTTTGTTTATTTCTTTTGATACAATTTACATTATTTTATGTGTATTTTGTATACATTTTTTATACATATCTACTTCATTTTAAGTGTATTTTGTATATATATATTTATAGAAATCTACGTTATTTTATGTGTATTCGTATATATTTTGAAACAAATTAACAATGCTTTATATGTATTTTGCATATCTATTTCAATACAAATTTACCTTATTGGAATTGTTTTTATATATTTATTTTAATACAAATCTAATTTTTGTAAGTGTATTACAAATTTAAATATTTTATGTGTATTTTGGTATATATATTTTATAAGAATTGCGCTATTTGATTGAATTTTGCATCTTTATTTTCATTCAAATTTACATTATTTAATTAAAATCGGTGTATTTATTTTGATACGATTTTACATTATTCTATTTTTTTGTATATATTTTTTATACATATTTACATTATTTAATGTGTATCTTGCATATATATTTCATACAAATTTATTATCTATTATTTGATTTCATACAAATACATTCTTTTCATGATATTTTTTATTTATTTTGACACGAATTTACATTACTTAATATGTATTTTGTATATATATATATATATATATATATATATATATATATATATATATATATATATATATATATATATATATATATATATATATATATATATATTTATTACGTATTTGTAATTTCATGTATTTGTATTTCTATTTAAGAAATACGTTATTTTATGTATTCGTATATATATATTTTGAAAAAAATTTACATTGTTTTATATGTATTTCTGAATATCTCTTTCAATACAAATTTACCTTACTGTATATGCATTTTGTATATTGATTTCAATACAAATTTAAATATTTTGTGTATTTTGGTATATATATTTTTAGAAAAAATGCGCTATTTGATAAGAATTTTGCATCTTTCTTTTCATACAAATTTACATTATTTTGTTGTTGTTCTCTGTATTTATTTTGATACGATTTTACATTATTCTATTTCTTTTTTGTATATATATATATATTTTTTTATACACATTTATATTATTTAAATCTTGCATATATATTTTATAGAAATTTACGTTATTTAAGTGTATTTGTTTATATATTTTCATTCAAATTTACATTATTTTATGTGTATTTTGTATATGTATTTCAATACAAATTTACCTAATTTTATGTGTATTTTGTATATTTCTTTTCATAGAAATTTTAATTATTTTTGTGTATTTTTGTATATAGTTTTATACAAATGTAGGTTTTTTTATGTACGCATTTACATTATTTAATGTGTGTTTTGTATATATATTTTAATGCAAATTTACTTTATTTTATGTGCATTTTTGTAAGTTTGTATTGAAATAGATATGCAAAATACATATAATACAATGTAAATTTGTTTCAAAATATATATACGAATACACATAAAATAACGTAGATTTCTATAAAAATATATACAAAATACACATAAAATGAAATAAACACGTATAAAAAAATGAATACAAAATACACATAAAATAATGTAAAATCGTATCAAAATAAATAAACAAAATACCAATAAAAGAATGTGTATTTGTATAAATATAAATATACAAAATACACATAAAATATCGTAAATTTGTATAAAACTATATACAAAAATACACAGAAGTAATTAAATTAAATAAATGTTAAATAATGTAAATGCGTATAAAAATATATATACAAAGTACATATAAAATAATACAAATTTAATTATTCTATGTGTATTTTTGTATATGTAATTTCATAAAAAAATGCTTTATTTTATGAGTATTTTGCATCTTTATTTTCAAACAAATTTACTTTATTTTATTGATATTCTGTGTATTTAATTTGAAACGATTTTACATTATTCTATGTATATTTTTTATATATATTTCATACAAATGAACGTTATTTTATGTGAATTTGTTTTCATTTCATACATATTTACATTATTTCATGTGTATTTTGTACATGTATTTAAATCCAAATTTAACTAATTATATGTGTATTATGTATATCTATTTTCATACAAATCGAAATTAATTTTGTGTATTTTAGTATATATTTTTATTCAAATTTTCGTAATTTTATGTGTATTTTGTATATTTATTTTCCTACAAATATACGTTCTTTTATCGGAATTTTGTTTATTTATTTTGATACGAATTTTCATTATTTTAGGTGCATGTGATATATATATATATATATATATATATATATATATATATATATATATATATATATATATATATAAATATATATATATATATATATATATATATATATATATATATATATATATATATATATATATATATATATATATATTTTTATACTTATTTACATAATTTTATATGTATTTTGAATATATATTTTCATAGAAATTTACTCTATTTTATGTGTATTCGTATATATATTTTGATACAAATTTACATTATTTATGTGTATTTCGCATATCTATTTCAATACAAATTTTCTTTATTGTATGTGCCTTTTGTATATTTATTTTGATACAAATTTAATTATTTTATGTGTATTTTTGTATATATATTTTTAAACAAATATGCGTTATTATATGGGTATTTTGCATCTTTATTTTCATACAAATTTACATTATTTTATTGATAGTCTGTTTATTTATTTTGATACGATTTTACGTTATTCTCTGTATTTTGTATATATATATATCTTTAGACATATTTACATTATTTAATGTATATTTTGCACATATATTTTATGATAATTTACGTTATCTTATGTGTATTTGTTTATATATTTTCATACAAATTTACATTATTTTATGTGTATTTTGTATATCTATTTCAATACAAATTTGCCCAATTTCATGTGTATTTTGCATATCTATTTTCAAACAAATTTAAATTATTTTCTGTGTATTTTTGTATATATTTTTATACAAATTTTTGTTATTTTATTTGTATTTTGTATATATATTTTCCTACAAATATACATTCTTTTAGAGGAAATTTTGATTATTTATTTTGATACGAATTTACATTATTTTATGTGTATTTTCTTTATATATTTTTCTATGTATTTACATTATTTTATGTGTATTTTGTATATATATTTTCATAAAAATTTACGTAATTTTATTGTGTGTATTCGTATATATTTTGATAAAAAACTTCATTATTTTATGTGTTTTTTGCATATCTATTTCAATTAAAATCTACCTAATTGTATGTGTATTTTGTATATTTATTTTAACACAAATTCAATTATTTGATGTGTATTTTTGTATATATATTTTTTTAAATATGAGTTATTTTATGCGTATTTTGCATCTTTAATTTTATAAATTTTTACATTCCGTACATATCTTTTATACGTATTTACATTATTTAATATGTATTTTGTTTATATATTTTTATACAAATTTACGTTATTATATGTATTTGAATATATATTTTGATAGAAATTTACATTATTTTCTGTATTTTCTATATTTATTTCAATTCAAATTTAGCTTATTTTATGTGTCTTTTGTATATCTATTTGTTTATTTTTGTATATAGTTTTATACAATTTTACGTTATTTAATGTGTATTTTGTATATTTATATTTATACAAGTAAACATTTTTATTATCTAGTTTATTTATTTTGATACGAATTTACATTATTTTATGTGTATTTTGTATACATTTTCTTATACGTATTTACTTCATTTGATGTGTATTTTGTATATATATTTCTATAGAAATCTACGTTATTTAATGTGTATTCGTATATATATTTTGAAACAAATTTACATTGTTTTATGCGTATTTTGCATATCTATTTCAATACAAATTTACCTTATTGTATGTGCATTTTGTATATTCATTGTAATACAAATTTAAATATTTTATGTGTATTTTGGTATATATATTTTCATAAAAAATGCGTTGTTTTATGGGTATTTTGCATCTCTATTCAGTATAATATAAAATCGTATCAAAATATATACACAGAATATTAATAAAATAATGTACATTTGTATGAAAACTAAGATGCAAAATACCTATAAAATAACGCATTTTTTTTAATTATATATAGGAAAATACACATAAAATATTTGAATTTGTATTAAAATAAATATACAAAATATACATACAATAAGGTAAATTTGTATTGAAATAGATATGCAAAAAACGTATAAAACAATGTAAATTTGTTTCAAAATATATATAAAAATACACATAAAATAACGTAGATTTCTATAAATATATATATACAAAATACAAATAAAATTAAGTAAATACGAATCAAAAATGTATACAAAATACACATAAAATAATGTAAATTCGTATAAATATAAATAAACAAAATACCAATAAGAGAATGTGTATTTGTATAAATATAAATATACAAAATGCAATTAAAATAACGTAAATTTGTATAAAACTATATACAAAAATACACAGAAGTAATTAAATTTGTATGAAAATAGATATACAAGATACACACAAAATAAGATAAATTTGAAATGAAATATATATACAAAATACATAAAATAAATTAAATTCGTTTCAAAATATTTTTAACAAATACACATATAATAACGTAAATTTGTAAAAAAAAATATATAAACAAAATACACATTAAGTAATGTAAATACGTATAAAAAAATATTTACAAAATACACCAATAATCAAGTCATTCGTATCAAAATAAATAAACAAAAAACTAATTAAATAATGTAAATTTGAATGAGAAAACATATACAAAATACACATAAAAGAACGTTTTAAGTTTCTATAAAAATATATGTACAAAAATGCACATCAAATTAGTTTGCATAAAAAAATATATACAAAACACACATTAGATAATGTAAATGAGTATAAAAATATGTATACAAAATACCTATGAAATAATCTAAATTCGTATCGAGTTAAATTAAGAAAATAACAATAAAATAATGTAATTTTAAATGAAAATATATATAGAAAACACACATAAAATAACGTAAATACAAATACAAATATACACATTAAATAATTTAAAATTGAATGAAATAAATATACAAAATAAACATTATATAAGGTAAATTTGTAATAAAATATATGTAGGAATACACATAAAATAATATAAATTTGTATGAAAATATATATACAAATACACATAAAATAACATGAATTTGTATAAAATTTGTTTCAAAATATATACGAATACACACAATAAAATAACGTAAATTTTTATGAAAATGTATATATAAAAGACACATAAAATAGTTTTAATACGTAGAAAAATATATATACAAAATACACATAAAATAATGTAAATTCGTAAAAAATTAAATACACAAAATTCCAATAAAAGAATGTATATTTGTAGTTAAATATATATATAAAAAACAAATAAAATAACTAAAATTTGTATAAAAATATATACAAAAATACACAAAAATAATTTAAATTTGTTTGAAAATAGATATGCAAAATACAAATAAAGTTAGGCAAATTTGTATTGAAATACATATACAAAACTCACATAAAATAATGTAAATTTGTATGAAAATATATAAACAAATACATATAAAATCACGTAAATTTGGATAAAATATATATATATATATATATATATATATATATATATATATATATATATATATATATATATATATATATATATATATATATATATATATATATATATATATATATATATATATATATATATATATATATATATATATATATATATATATATATATATACATATATATATATATATATACACAATATATACATTAAATATTTTATATATGTATAAAAATATATATTATATTATATATATTTTTATTGATATTTGCGTTATTTATGTGTATTCTAATAGAAATTTACATTATTTTATTGGTATTTTGTCTATTTATTTTGATACGAATTACATGATTATTTGTGTATTTTTTACATTTTTTTATACGTATTTACATTATTTAATGTGTATTTTGTTTATATATTTTTATACAAATTTACGTTATTATATGTGTATTTGTATAGGTATTTTGAAACAAATTTACATTATTTCATGTATTTTGTATATATATTTCAATTAAAATTTAGCTTATTTTATGTGTATTTTGTATATCTATTTATATTAACACAAAATCAAATATTTTATGTTTTTTCGTATATATATTTAAAAAAAAAGCGTTATTTTATGGGTATTTTGCATCTTAATTTTCATACAAATTTACATTATTTTATTAATATTTTCTGTTTTTATTTTGATACGATTTTACATTATTTTATTTGTATTTTGTATATATTTTTTCATACATATTTACATTATTTAATGGTTTGTTTTGTATATATATTTGATACAAATTTACGTTATTTTAAGTCTATATGTTTATATATTTTCATTCAAATTTACATTATTTTATGTGTATTTTGTATATGTATTTCAATACAAATTTACCTATTTTTATATGTTTTTTGTATATTTATTTTCATACAAGTTTAAATTATTTTTGTGTATTTTTGTATATAGTTTTATACAAATTTAGGTTATTTTATGTGTATTTTGTATATCTATTTTCCTACAAATACACATTCTTTTCAGGATATTTTGTTTATTTATTTTGACACGAATTAACATTATTTAATGTGTATTTTGTATATATATTTTTATACGTATTTACATTATTTCGTGTATTTTGTATATATATTTCTATAGAAATCTGAGTTATTTTATGTGTATTCGTATATATATTTTGAAACAAATTTACATTGTTTTATATGTATTTTGCATATTTTTTCAATACAAATTTACCTTATTGTATGTGCATTTTGTATATTAATTTTATTACAAATTTGATTAATCTATGTGTATTTTTGTATATGTATTTTTATAAAAATATGCTTTATTTTATAGGTATTTTGCATCTTTATTTTCATACAAATTTACTTTATTTTACGTTCATTTTTGGACATATATTTTTATGGAAATTAGCGTTATTTTATATGAATTTGTATATGTTTTCTCATACAAATTTACATTATTTTATTGATATTTTGTTTATTTAGTTTGATACGAATTACATGATTATATGTGTATTTTGTACATATTTTTTATAAGTATTTACATTACTTAATGTGTATTTTGTTTATATATTTTTAAACAAATTTACGTTATTATTTGTATTTTTATAAATATTTTGATACAAATTTACATTATTTTATGTATTTTGTATATACATTTCAATTCAAATTTAGCTTATTTTATCTGTATTTTGTATTTATACAAAATACAGATACGTATTTGTAAATACGTATATATATATTTATAAATATATATATATATATATATATATATATATATATATATATATATATATATATATATATATATATATATATATATATATATATATATATATATATACATATATATACACACATATATACAAATATATATATATATATATATATATATATATATATATATATATATATATATATATATATATATATATATACAAAATACACATTAAATAATATAAATATGTTTAAAACTATACAAAATACACATGAAATGATGTAAATACGTATAAAAATATATATACAAAATACACATTAAATAATGTAAATTCGCGTCAAAATAAATAAACAAAATATCAATAAAAGAATGTATATTTGTATGAAAATATATATACAAAATACACATAAAATAACCTAAATTTGTATCAAACTGTATACAAAAATACACAAAAATATTTTATATTTGTATGGAAATAAATATACAAAATACACATAAAATTAGGTAAATTTGTATTGAAATATATACGCAAAATACACATAAAATAATGTAAATTTGAATGAAAATACATAAACAAATACACTTAAAATAACGTAAATTTGTATAAAAAAATATGTACAAAACACAAATAGAATAATGTAAAATCGTATAAAAATAAATACACAGAATATTAATAAAATAATGTAAATTTGTATGAAAATAAAGAAGCAAAATACCCATGAAATAACGCATTTTTTTTTATTTATAAAAATATATATACCAAAATGCACATCAAAAAATTTAATTTGTATTAAAATAAATATACAAGAAACACATACAATAAGGTAAATTTGTATTGAAATAGATATGCAAAATACATATAAAACAATATAAATTTGTTTCAAAATATATATACGAATACACAAAATAACGTAGATTTCTTTAAAAATATATATACAAAATACACATAAAATGAAGTAAATACGTATAAAAAAATGTATACAAAATACACATAAAATAATGTAAATTCGTATCAAAATAAATAAATAAAATACCAATAAAAGAATGTGTATTTGTATAAATATGAATATACAAAATACACATAAAATAACGTAAATTTATATAAAACTATATACAAAAATACACAGAAGTAATTAAATTTGTATGAAAATATATACAAAATACACACAAAATAAACTAAATTTGAATTGAAATTTGTATGAAAATATATAAACAAAATACACATTAAATAATGTAAATACGTATAAAAAAAATATGTACAAAGTAAACATATAATCATGTAATTCGTATCAAAATAAATAAACAAAATACCAATAAAATAATATTTTTTCAATACAAATTTACTTATTATATACGCATTTTGTATATTAATTTTAATACAAATTTAATTATACATATAAACAATGTAAATTTGTTTCAAAATATATATACGAATACACATGAAATAAGGTAGAGATTTCTATAAAATATACATAAAATACACATGAAATAAGTAAATTCTATAAAAATATACAAAAATACATAAAAATAATGTAAATTAGTATCAAATAAATAAACAAAATACACAATAAATAATGTATATTATATATATATATATATATATATATATATATATATATATATATATATATATATATATATATATATATATATATATATATATATATATATATATATATATATATATATATATATATATATATATATATATATATATATATATATATATATATATATATAATATATATATATATATATATATATATATATATATATATATATATATATATATATATATATATATATATATATATATATATACATTAAATAATATAAATTTGTTTAAAACTATACAAAATACACATGAAATGATGTAAATACGTATAAAAATATATATACAAAATACACATTAAATAATGTAAATTCGCGTCAAAATAAATAAACAAAATATCAATAAAAGAATGTGTATTTGTATGAAAATAGATATGCAAAATACACATAAAATAACCTAAATTTGTATCAAACTATATACAAAAATACACAAAAATATTTAAAATTTGTATGAAAATAAATATACAAAATACACATAAAATTAGGTAAATTTGTATTGAAATACATACACAAAATACACATAAAAGAATGTAAATTTGAATGAAAATACATAAACAAATACACTTAAAATAACGTAAATTTGTATAAAAAAATATGTACAAAACACAAATAGAATAATGTAAAATCGTATCAAAATAAATACACAGAATATTAATAAAATAATGTAAATTTGTATGAAAATAAAGAGGCAAAATACCGATAAAATAACGCATTTTTTTTATTTATAAAAATATATATAAAAAAATACACATAAAAAAATTATATTTGTATTAAAATAAATATTTAAAAAACCCATACAATAAGGTAAATTTGTATTGAAATAGATATGCAAAATACATATAAAACAATGTAAATTTGTTTCAAAATATATATACGAATACACATAAAATAACGTAGATTTCTATAAAAATATATATACAAAATAAACATAAAATGAAGTAAATACTTATAAAAAAATGCATACAAAATACACATAAAATAATATAAATTCGTATCAAAATTAATAAACAAAATACCTATAAAAGAATGTGTATTTGTAATACACATATAATTAGTTAAATTTGTATTTTAATACATGTACAAAATACACATAAAATTATGTAAATTTTTATGAAATGAAAACAAATACACAAAAAAACGTGCATTTGTATAAAATATATATACAAAATACACATAGAATAATGTAAAACCGTATCAAAATAAGTACACAGAATATCAATAAAATAATTTAAATTTGTATGAAAACAAAGATGCAAAATACCCATAAAATAAAGCATATTTAAAAAAAATACATATACAAAAGTACACATCGAATAATTAAATTTGTATTAAAATTAATATACAAAATGCACATACAATAAGGTAAATTTGTATTGAAAAAATACGCAAAATACACATAAAACAGTGTAAATTTGTTTCAAAATATATATACGAATACACATAAAATAACGTTGATTTCTATAGGAATATATATACAAAATACACATGAAATGATGTAAATACGTATAAAAATATATATACAAAATACACATTAAATAATATAAATTCGCGTCAAAATAAATAATCAAAATATCAATAAAAGAATGTGTATTTGTATGAAAATAGATATTCAAAATACACATAAAATAACCTAAATTTGTATCAAACTATATACAAAAATACACAAAAATATTTTAAATTTGTATGAAAATAAATATACAAAATACACATAAAATTCGGTAAATTTGTATTGAAATACATATACAAAATACACATAAAATAATGTAAATTTGAATGAAAATACATAAATAAATACACTTAAAATAACGTAAATTTGTATAAAAAAATATATACAAAACACAAATAGAATAATGTAAAATTGTATCAAATTAAATACACAGAATATTAATAAAATAATGTAAATTTGTATGAAAATAAAGAGGCAAAATAACCATAAAATAACGCTTTTTTTTATAAAAAATATGTATACCAAAATACACATAAAAAATTAAATTTGCATTAAAATAAATATATAAAAAACACATACAATAAGGTAAATTTGTATTGAAATAGATATGCAAAATACATATAAAACAATGTAAATTTGTTTTAAAATATGTATACGAATACACATAAAATAACGTAGATTTCTATAAAAATATATATACAAAATACACATAAAATGAAGTAAATACGTATAAAAAAATGTATACAAAATACACATAAAATAATGTAAATTCGTATAAAAATTTTTTTTTTTAAATTCCAATAAAAGAATGTGTATTTGTATAAATATAAATATACAAAATACACATAAAATAACGTAAATTTATATAAAACTATATACAAAAATACACAGAAGTAATTAAATTGGTATGAAAATAGATATACAAAATAAGGTAAACTCGTATCAAACTCAATAAACAAAATTCAGATAAAAGAACGTATATTTTTAGAAAAATAAATATACAAAATACAAATATAATAACGAGAATTTGTATGAAAATATATACAAAAATAAACGAAAATAATTTCAATTTGAATGAATATAGATATACAAAATACACATATAATTAGTTAAATTTGTCTTTAAATACATGTACAAAATACACATAAAATAATGTAAATTTGTAAGAAATTAAAAGAAATTCACATAAAATAACGTACATTTGTATAAAATATATATAAAAAATACACAAAGAATAATGTAAAATCGTATGAAAATAAATACACAGAATATCAATAAAATAACGTAAATTTGTATGAAAATAAAGGTGCAAAATACCCATAAAATTAAGCATATTTTTATAAAAATATATAAACAAAAATACACATTCAATAATTAAATTTGTATTAAAAGTAATATACAAAATGCACATACAATAAGGTAATTATTTTTTTTTAAATATGCAAAATACACATAAGACAATGTAAATTTGTTTCAAAATATATATACGAATACACATAAAATAACGTAGATTTCTATAGAAATATATATACAAAATGCACTTGAGATGCTGTAAATACGTATAAAAATATATATACAAAAGAGACATTAAATAATGTAAATTCGTGTCAAAATAAATAAACAAAATATCAATAAAAGAATGTGTATTTGTATGAAAATACATATACAAAATACACATAAAATAACGTAAATTTGTATAAAACTATGTAAGTTTGGATGAAAATATATAAACAAATACACATAAAATAACGTAAATTTGAATAAAATATATATATACAAAATATACATTAAATACTGTAAATATGTATAAAAATATATATACAAAATACACATAGAATAATGTTAAATCGTATCAAAATAAATAAAGAGAATATCAATTAAATATTGTAAATTTGTATGAAAATAAAGATGCAAAATACCCATATAATAACGCATATTTGCATAAAAATATATATACAAAAAAACACATGAAATAATTAAATTTATATTGAAATAAAAATACAATAAAGTAAATTTGTATTGAAATAGATATGTAAAATACACATCAAAAATGTAAATTTGTATCAAAATATATATACGAATACACATAAACTAGAGTAAATTTCTATGAAAATATACATACAAAATACACATAAACTTATGTAAATAGTAAAAAATATATATACCAAATACACCCAAAATAAGGTAAACTCGTATCAAAATAAATAAAGAAAATTCCGATGAAAGAACGTATAATTGTAGGAAAATAAATATACAAAATATACATAAAATAACGAGAATTTGTATAAATTTTTTTACAAAAAACAAACAAAAATAATTTCAATTTGTTTGAAAATAGATATACAAAATACACATATAATTAGTTAAATTTGTCTTTGAATACATGTACAAAATACATATAAAATAATGTAAATTTTTATGTGCATTTTTGTACATATATTTTTATAGAAACTTAAAACGTTATTTTATGTGTATTTTGTATATGTTTTCTCATACAAATTTACATTATTTAATTAGTTTTTTGTTTATTTATTTTGATACGAATGACTTGATTATTTGTGTATTTTGTAAATATTTTTTTATAATGTGTATTTTGTTTATATATTTTTTTTCAAATTTACGTTATTATATGTATATTTGTTAAAAATATTTTGAGACGAATTTACTTTATTTTATGTATTTTGTATATATATTTCAATTCAAATTTAGCTTATTTTGTGTGTATTTTGTATATCTATTTTCATACAAATTTAAATACTTCTGTGTATTTTTGTATATAGTTTTATACAAATTTACGTTATTTTATGTGCATTTTGTATATTTATATTTATACAAATACACATTCTCTTATTTGTATTTTGTTTATTTATATATATACATTTTTTGTATTATTTTATATATATATATATATATATATATATATATATATATATATATATATATATATATATATATATATATATATATATATATATATATATATATATATATATATATATATATATATATATATATATATATATATATATATATATATATATATATATATATATATATATATATATATATATATATATATTTATAGAAATCTACGTTATTTTATGTGTATTCGTATATATATTTTGAAACAAATTTACATTGTTTTATATGTATTTTGCATATCTATTTCAATACAAATTTACCTTATAGTATGTACATTTTGTATATTTATTTTAATACAAATTCAAATATTTTATGTGTATTTTGGTATATATAATTTTATAAAAAAAAATGCGTTACTTTATATTTATTTTGCAAATTAGTTTTCATACAAATGTACATTATTTTATTAATATTCTGTGTATATATTTTGATACGATTTTATATTATACTATTTGTGTTTTGTGTATACTTTTTTATACATATTTTCATTATTTAATGTGTATTTTTTATATACATTTTATACAAATTAACGTTATTTTAAGTGTATTTGTTTATATAATTTCATTCAAATTTACATTATTTTAAGTGTATTTTGTATATGTATTTTATTACAAATTTACCTAATTTTATGTGTATTTTGTATATTTATTTTCATACAAATTTAAATTATTTTTGTGTTTTTTTGTATATACATATAGAGTAAATTTCTATTAAAATATATATTCAAAATACATATAAAATTATGTAAATAAGTATAAAAATATATATATCAAATACACCTAAAATAATGAAAATTCGTATCAAAATAAATAAACAAAATTCCGATAAAAGAACGTATAATTGGAGGAAAATAAATATACAAAATACACATAAATTACGAAAATTTGAATAAAAATATATACTAAAATACACAAAATTAATTTCGGTTTGTATGAAAATAGATATACATAATACACATATAATTAGTTAAATTTACATAAAATATTTAAATTTATATTGAAATAAATATACAAAATGCACATACAATAAGGTAAACTTGTATTGAAAGAGATATGCAAAAATACATATAAAACAATGTAAATTTGTTTCAAAATATATATACGAATACACATAAAATAGCGTAGATTTCTATAAAAATATATATACAAAATACACATAAAATTAGGTAAATACGTATAAAAAAATGTAAACAAAATACACATAAAATAATATAAATTCGAAACAAAATAAATAAACAAAATATCAATAAAAGAATGTGTATTTGTATAAATATAAATGTGCAAAATACAGATACAAAATAAACATAAAATAAGGTAAATTTGTAATGAAATATATGTACAAAATACACATAAAATAATGTAAATTTATATGAAAATATATATAGAAATACACATAAAATACCATGAATTTGTATAAAATTATATATACAAAATAAATATTAAATAATTTAAATGCGTATAAAAATATATATAAAAAGTACATATAAAATAATGTAAATTCATATCAATATAAATCAACAAAATACCAATAAAATAATATATATTTGAATGAAAATAGATTTACAAAATACACATAACATAACTAAAATTTGTATTGAAATATATACAAAAATACATAAAAATAATTTGAGTTTGTATGAAAATAGATATTCAAAATACACATAAAACTAGGTAAATTTCTTTTGAAATATATATACAGAATACCCATAAAATATTGTAAATTTGTGTCAAAATATATAAACAAATACACATAAAATAACGTAAATTTGTATGAAAAATATATACAAAACACACATAGAATAATGTCAAATCGTATCAAAATGAATGAGCAGAATATCAATAAAATAACGTAAATTTGTATGAAAATAAAGATGCAAAATACCCATAAAATAAAGCATATTTTTATAAAAATGCATATACAAAAATACACATAGAATAATTAAATTTGTATTAAAATTAATATACAAAATGCATATACAATATTGTAAATTTGTATTGAAAAAATATGCAAAATACACATAAAATTGTAAATTTGTTTAAAAATCTATATACGAATACACATAATATAACGTAGATTTCTATATAAATGTATATACAAAATACACATGAAATGATGTAAATACGTATAAAAATATATATACAAAATACACATTAAATAATTTAAATTCTCGTCAAAATAAATAAACAAAATATCAATAAGAGAATGTGTATTTGTATGAAAATAGATATACAAAATACTCATAAAATAACCTAAGTTTGTATAAAACTATATACAAAAATACACAAAAATAATTTAAATTTGTATGAAAATAAATATACAAAATACACATAAAATTAGGTAAATTTGTATTGAAATACATATACAAAATACACATAAAATAATGGAAGTTTGAATGAAAATATATAAACATATACACTTAAAATAACGTAAATTTGTATCATATATATATACAAAATACTAATTAAATAATGTAAATATGTATAAAAAAAATATATACAAAACACAAATAGAATAATGTAAAATCGTATCAAAATAAATACACAGAATATTAATAAAATAATGTATATTTGTATGAAAATAAAGATGCAAAATAGCCAAATAATAACGCATTTTTTATAAAAATATATATACCAAAATACACATAAAATATAAAACTTTGGGTTAAAGTAAATATAAAAAATGCACATACTGTAAAATAAATTTGTATTGAAATAGATATGCAAAATACATATAAAAAAATGTAAATTTGTTTCAAAATATATATACGAATACACATAAAATAACGTTGATTTCTATAAAAATATATACAAAATACACATAAAATGAAGTAAATACGTATAAAAAAATGAATACAAAATACACATAAAAATCGTATCAAAATAAATAAACAAAATACCAGTAAAAGAAAGTGTATTTGTATAAATATAAATATACAAAATACACATAAAATATCGTAAATTTGTATAAAACTATATACAAAAATACACAGAAGTTATTAAATTTGTATGAAAATATATATACAAAATACAACTAAAATAAGCTAAATTTGAATTGAAATGTACATACAAAATACATAAAATAATGTAAATCTGTATCAAGATATTTATACAAATGCATATAATAACGTAGATTTGTTTAAAAATATATAAACAAAATACACATTAAGTAATGTAAATACGTATAAAAAATATGTACAAAATACACATATAATCATGTAATTCGTATCAAAATAAATAAACAAAATAGCAATAAAATATGGTAAATTGTATGAGAAAACATATACAAATAACGCAAATTTCTATAAAAATATATGTACAAAAATGCATATAAAATAAAGTAAATTTGTATAAAAATATATATACGAAACACACACTAAATAATGTAAATGCGTACATAAAATAACTTAAATTTGTATAAAACTATATACAAAAATACACAAAAATAATTTAAATTTGTTTGAAAAGAAATATAGAAAATACACATAAAATTAGGTAAATTGGTATTGAAATACATATACAAAATACACATCAAATAATGTAAATTTGAATGAAAATATATAAAGAAATACACTTCAAATAACGTAAATTTGTATAAAATATATATGCAAGATACACATTAAATAATGTAAATGTGTATAAAAAAATATATACAAAAAACAAATAGAATAATGTAAAATCGCATCAAAATAAATTCACAGAATATCAATAAAATAATGTAAATTTGTATGAAAATAAAGATGCAAAATTCCCAAAAATTATCGCATTTTTTATAAAAATATATATACCGAAATACACATAAAATATTTAAATTTGTATTGACATAAATATACAAAATGCATATACAGTAAGGTAAATTTGTATTGAAAGAGATATTCAAAAAAACATATAAAGCAATGTAAATTTGTTTCAAAATATATAAAGAAATACACTTCAAATAACGTAAATTTGTATAAAATATATATGCAAGATACACATTAAATAATGTAAATGTGTATAAAAAAATATATACAAAAAACAAATAGAATAATGTAAAATCGCATCAAAATAAATTCACAGAATATCAATAAAATAATGTAAATTTGTATGAAAATAAAGATGCAAAATTCCCAAAAATTATCGCATTTTTTATAAAAATATATATACCGAAATACACATAAAATATTTAAATTTGTATTGACATAAATATACAAAATGCATATACAGTAAGGTAAATTTGTATTGAAAGAGATATTCAAAAAAACATATTCGTATGTAATATACGAATACACATAAAATAAAGTAGATTTCTATAGAAATATATATACAAAATACATATGAAATTATGTAAATACGTATAAAAATATATATACAAAATACATATCAAATAATGTAAATTCGTGTCAAAATAAATTAACAAAATATCATGAAAAGAATGTGTATTTGTATGAAAAAAGATAATAGATAATAAATTTGTATAAAATATATATGCAAGATACACATTAAATAATGTAAATATGTATAAAAAAGTATATACAAAAAACAAATAGAATAATGTAACATCGTATCAAAATAAATACACCGAATATTAATAAAATAATGTAAATTTGTATGAAAATAAAGATGCAAAATTCCCATAAAATAGTGCATTTCTTATAAAAATATATATACCAAAATACGCATAAAATATTTAAATTTGCATTGAAATATATATACAAAATGCACATACAATAAGGTAAATTTGTATTGAAAGAGATAATGAAAAAATACATATAAAAAATGTAAATTTGTTTCAAAATATATATATACGAATACAAATAAAAAAACGTAGATTTCTATAAAAATATATATACAAAATACACATAAAATTAAGTAAATACGTATAAAAAAATGTATACAAAATACACATAAAATAATGTAATTTCGAATTAAAATAAAAGTAATTTTGAATGAAAATATATAAACAAATACACTTAAAATAACGTAAAATTGTATAAAATATATATGCAAGATACACATTAAATAATGTAAATGTGTATAAAAAAATATATACAAAAAACAAATAGAATAATGTAAAATCGTATCAAAATAAATACACAGAATATCAATAAAATAATGTAAATTTGTATGAAAATAAAGATGCTAAATTCCCCAAAACTATCGGATTTTTTATAAATAATGTAAATCTGAATGAAAATATATAAAGAAATACACTTAAAATAACGTAAAATTGTATAAAATATATATGCAAGATACACATTAAATAATGTAAATGTGTATAAAAAAATATATACAAAAAAACAAATAGAATAATGTAAAATCGTATCAAAATAAATACACAGAATATCAATAAAATAATGTAAATTTGTATGAAAATAAAGATGCTAAATTCCCAAAAACTATCGGATTTTTTATAAAAATATATATACCAAAATACACATAAAATATTTAAATTTGTATTGAAATAAATATACAAAATGCATATACAGGAAGGTAAATTTGTATTGAAAGAGATATTCAAAAATACATATAAAACAATGTAAATTTCTTTCAAAATATATATACGAATACACATAAAATAAAGTTGATTTCTATAGAAATATATATACAAAATACATATGAAATAATGTAAATACGTATAAAATATATACACAAAATACATATCAAATAATGTAAATTTGTGTCAAAATAAATAAACCAAATATCATGAAAAGAATGTGTATTTGTATGAAAATACATAATAGATAATAAATTTGTATAAAATATATATGCAAGATACACATTAAATAATGTAAATATGTATAAAAAAGTATATACAAAAAACAAATAGAATAATGTAAAATCGTAACAAAATAAATACACCGAATATTAATAAAATAATGTAAATTTGTAAGAAAATAAAGATGCAAAATTCCCATAAAATAGCGCATTTCTTATAAAAATATATATACCAAAATACACATAAAATATTTAAATTTGTGTTGAAATAAATATACAAAATGCACATACAATAAGGTAAACTTGTATTGAAAGAGATATGCAAAAATACATATAAAACAATGTAAATTTGTTTCAAAATACGAATACACATAAAATAACGTAGATTTCTATATAAATATATATACAAAATACACATAAAATTAAGTAAATACGTATAAAAATAGATATACAAAATACACATAGAATAATGTAAAATTGTTTAAAAAAAATTTAAATAAAATAATGTAAATTTGTATGAAAATAAAAATGCAAAATTCCCATAAAATAAAGCATATTTTTATAAAAATACATATACAAAAATACACATAGCATAATTAAATTTGCATTAAAATTAATATACAAAATGCGTATACAATAAGGTAAATTTGTATTGAAAAAATATGCAAAATACACATAAAACATTGTAAATTTATTTCAAAATCTATATACGAATACTCATAAATCAACGTAGATTTCTATAGAAATATATATACAAAATACACATCAAATGATGTAAACACGTATAAAAATATATATATAAAATACACATTAAATAATGTAAATCCGCGTCAAAATAAATAAACAAAATATCAAAAAAAGAATAATGTAAATTTGTATGAGAAAACATATACAAATACATATAAAATAACGCTAATTTCTATAAAAATATATGTCCAAAAATGAACGTAAAATAATGTAACTTTGGATAAAAATATATATACAAAACACACATTAAATAATGTAAATGCGTACGTAAAATAACCTAAATTTGTATAAAACTATATACAAAAATACACAAAAATAATTTAAATTTGTCTGAAAACAAATATACAAAATACACATAAAATTAGGTTAATTTGTATTGAAATACATATACAAAATACACATAAAATAATGTAAATTTGAAAGAAAATATATAAACAAATACACATATAATAACGTAAATTTGTATGAAATATATATACAAAATATACATAAAATAATGTAAATATGTATAAAAAAATATATACAAAACACAAATAGAATAATGTAAAATCGTATCAAAATATATGCACAGAATATTGATAAAATAATGTAAATTTGTATGAAAATTAAGATGCAAAATACCTATAAAATAACGCATTTTTTATAAAATTATTGATACCAAAATACACATAAAATATTTGAACTTGTATTAAAATAAATATACAAAATGCACATACAATAAGGTAAATTTGTATTGAAATAGATATGCAAAATACACATAAAATAATGTAAATTTGTTTCAAAATATATATACGAATACACATAAGATAACGTAGATTTCTATAAAAATACATATACAAAATACACATAAAATTAAGTAAATACGTATAAAAAATGTATACAAAATACACATAAAATAATGTAAATTCGTATAAATGTAAATAAACAATATACCAATAAAAGAATGTGTATTTGTATAAATATAAATATACAAAATGCACATAAAATAACGTAAATCTATATAAAACTATATACATAAAATAACGCAAACTTCTATAAAAATATATGTACAAAAATGAACATTAAATAAATTTGCATAAAAATATATATACAAAACACACATTAGATAATGTAAATGAGTATAAAAATATGTATACAAAATACCTATGAAATAATCTAAATTCGTACCGAATTAAATTAAGAAATACCAATAAAATAATGTAATTTTGGATAAAAATATATATACAAAATACACATAAAATAACCTAAATACAAATACAAATATACACATAAAATAATTTAAATTGAATGAAATATATATACAAAATAAACATAAAATAAGGTAAATTTGTAATGAAATATATGAAAAAATACACATAAAATAATATAAATTTGTATGAAAATATATTTACAAATACACATTAAATAACATGAATTTGTATAAAATTTGTATCAAAATATATACTTATACACACAATAAAATAACGTAATTTTTTTATGAAAATGTATGTACAAAATACACATAAAATAATTCAAATACGTAGAAAAATATATATACAAAAAACACATAAAATAATGTAAATATGTATGAAAATATATAAACAAATACACATAAAATAATGTAAATTTGGATAAAATATATATACAAAATGAACATTTAATAATGTAAATATGTATAAAAAAAATATATATACAAAAAACACATAGAATAATGTTAAATCGTATCAAAATAAATAAAGAGAATATCAATAAAATAATGTAAATTTGTATGAAAATAAAGATGCAAAATATCCATATAATAAGACATATTTGCATAAAAATATATATACAAAAATATATATAAAATAATTAGATTTGTATTAAAATAAATATACAAAATGCACGTATAATAAAGTAAATTTGTATTGAAATAGATATGCAAAATACACATTAATAATGTAAATTTGTATCAAAATATATATACGAATACTCATAAAATAGAGTAAATTTCTATGAAAATATACATACAAAATAGATATACAAAATACACATATAACTAGTTAAATTTGTATTTAAATACATGTACAAAAAACACATAAAATAATGTAGATTTGTATGAAATGAAAACAAATACATTTTAAATAAAATATATATACAAAATACACATAGAATAATGTAAAATCATATCAAAATAAATACACAGAATATCAATAAAATAAAGTAAATTTGTATGAAAATAAAGATGCAAAATACCCATAAAATAAAGCATATTTTTATAAAAATACATATACAAAAATACACATAGATTAATCAAATTTATATTAAAATTAATATACAAAATGCACATACAATAAGGTAAATTTGTATTGAAAAAATATGCAATATACACATAAAACAATGTAAATTTGTTTCAAAATATATATACGAATACACATAAAATAACGCAGATTTCTATTGAAATATATATACAAAATACACTTGAAATAATGTAAATACGTATAAAAATATATATATACAAAATACACATTAAATAATGTTAATTCGTGTCAAAATAAATAAACAAAATATCATGAAAAGAATGTGTATTTGTATGAAAATAGATATACAAAATACACATAAAATAACCTAAATTTGTATAAAACTATAAACAAAAATACACAAAAATAATTTAAACTTGTATGAAAATAAATATACAAAAAACATATAAAATTAGGTAAATTTGTATTGAATTACATATACAAAATACACATAAAATAATGGAAATTTCCAAAAATCCAAAAATACGAATTTAGATTATTTCATAGGTATTTTCTATACATATTTTTATACTCATTTACATTATCTAATGTGTGTTTTGTATATATTTTTTTTATGCAAACTTATTTTATGTGCATTTTTGTACATATATTTTTATTGAAACTTAAAACGTTATATTATGTGTATTTTGTACATGTTTTCTCATACAAAATTACATTATTTAATTAGTTTTTTGTTTATTTATTTTGATACGAATGACTTGATTATTTGTGTATTTTGTAAATATTTTTTTATACGTATTTACATTACTTAATGTGTATTTTGTTTATATTTTTTTTTACAAATTTACGTTATTATATGTGTATTTGTTAAAAATATTTTGAAACGAATTTACTTTATTTTATGTATTTTGTATATATATTTCAATTCAAATTAAGCTTATTTTGTGTGTATTTTGTATATCTATTTTCATACAAATTTAATTACTTCTGTGTATTTTTGTCTATAGTTTTATACAAATTTACGTTATTTTATGTGCATTTTGTATATTTATATTTATACAACTACACACTCTCTTATTGGTATTTTGTTTATTTATATTTATACGAATTTACACTATTTTATGTGTATTTTTTATACATTTTTGATTCGTATTTACTTAATTTTATTTGTATTTTGTATATATATATTTATAGAAATCTACGTTATTTTATGTGTATTCGTATATATATTTTGAAACTAATTTACATTGTTTTATATGTATTTTGCATATCTATTTCAAAACAAATTTACCTTATTGTATGTGCATTTTGTATATTTATTTTAATACAAATTCAAATATTTTATGTGTATTTTGGTATATATAATTTTATAAAAAATGCGTTATTTTATAGGTATTTTGCATCTTAGTTTTCATACAAATGTACATTATTTTATTAATATTCTGTGTATATATTTTGATACGATTTTATATTATACTTTTTGTGTTTTGTATATATTTTTTTATACATATCTTCATTATTTAATGTGTATTTTTATATATATTTTATACAAATTAACGTTATTTTAAGTGTATTTGTTTATATAATTTCATTCAAATTTACATTATTTTAAGTGTATTTTGTATATGTATTTCAATACAAATTTACCTAATTTTATGTGTATTTTGTATATTTATTTTCATACAAATTTAAATTATTTATGTGTTTTTTTGTATATACATATAGAGTAAATTTCTATGAAAATATATATTCAAAATACATATAAAATTAAGTAAATAAGTATAAAAATATATATATCATATACACCTAAAAAAATGAAAATTCGTATCAAAATAAATAAACAAAATTCCGATAAAAGAACGCATATTTGTATGAAAATAAATATACTAAATACACATAAAATTACGAAAATTTGAATAGAAATAAATTTCAATTTGTATGAAAATAGATATACAAAATACACATATAATTAGTTAAATTTATATTTAAATACATGTACAAAATACTCATAAAATAATGTAAATTTGTACGTTCTTTTATCGGAATTTTGTTTATTGATTTTGATACGAATTTTCATTATTTTAGGTGTATTTGATATATATATATATATATATATATATATATATATATATATATATATATATTTATATATTTATATATATATATATATATAGATATATATATATATATATATATATATATATATATATATATATATATATATATATATATATATATATATATATATATATATATATATATATATATATATATATATATATATATATATATATATATATATATATATATATATATATATATATATATATATATATATATATTTATTTATACTTATTTACATAATTTTATATGTATTTTTAATATATATTTTCATAGAAATTTACTCTATTTTATGTGTATTCGTATATATATTTTGATACAAATTTACATTATTTATGTGTATTTCGCATATCTATTTCAATACAAATTTTCTTTATTGTATGTGCCTTTTGTATATTTATTTTGATACAAATTTAATTATTTTATGTGTATTTTTGTATATATATTTTTAAACAAATATGCGTTATTATATGGGTATTTTGCATCTTTATTTTCATACAAATTTACATTATTTTATTGATAGTCTGTTTATTTATTTTGATCCGATTTTACGTTATTCTGTGTATTTTGTATACATATTTTTAGACATATTTAAATTATTGAATGTATATTTTGTACATATATTTTATGGAAATTTACGTTATCTTATGTGTATTTGTTTATATAGTTTCATACAAATTAACATTATTTTATGTGTATTTTCTATATGTATTTCAATAAAAATTTGCCTAATTTCATGTGTATTTTGTATATATATTTTCATAATAATTTACGTTATTTTATTGTGTGTATTCGTATATATTTTGATACAAATTTACTTTATTTTATGTGTTTTTTGCATATCTATTTCAATAAAAATCTACCTTATTGTATGTGTATTTTGTATATTTATTTTAATACAAATTTAATTATTTTATGTGTATTTTTGTTTATATTTTTTTTTTAAATATGAGTTATTTTATGTGTATATTGCATTTTTAATTTTAAAAAATTTTACATTACCTTTATATTTATATCTTTTATAGTATTCACATTATTTAATGTGTATTTTGTTTATATATTTTTATACAAATTTACGTATTTGAATATATATTTTGATACAAATTTACATTATTTTATGTATTTTCTATATTTATTTCAATTCAAGTTTTGCTTATTTTATGTGTCTTTTGTATATCTAATTTCATACAAATTTAATTATTTTTGTTTATTTTTGTATATAGTTTTATACAATTTTACGTTATTTTATGTGTATTTTGTATATTTATATTTATACAAGTACACATTCTTTTATTGGCATTTTGTTTATTTATTTTGGTACGAATTTATATTATTTTATGTGTATTTTGTATACATTTTCTTATACGTATTTACTTCATTTTATATGTATTTTGTATATATATTTTTATAGAAATCTACGTTATTTTATGTGTATTCGTATATATATTTTGAAAGAAATTTACATTGTTTTATATGTATTTTGCATATTTGTATAAATATAAATATACAAAATGCACATAAAATAAGGTAAATTTATATAAAACAATATACAAAGATACACAGAAGTAATTAAATTTGTATGCAAATAGATATACAAAATACACACAAAGTAAGCTTAGTTTGAATTGAAATATATGTACAAAATACATAAAATAAAGTAAATTTGTATCAAAATATTTTTACAAATACATATATAATTACGTAAATTTTATATAAAAATATATAAACAAAATACACTTTAAATAATGTAATTACGTATAAAAAATATATACAAAATACACATATAATCATGTAATTCGTATCAAAATAAATAAACAAAATACCAATAAAATAATAAATTTGTATTTGTATTTGTAAATTTGTATTGAAATATATACAAAAATACATAAAAATAATTTGAGTTTGTATGAAAATAGATATTCAAAATACACATAAAACTAGGTAAATTTCTTTTGAAATATGTATACAAAATACCCATAAAATATTGTAAATTTGTGTCAAAATATATAATTAAATAATTTAAATTCTCATCAAAATAAATAAACAAAATATCAATAAAAGAATGTGTATTTGTATGAAAATAGATATACAAAATACTCATAAAATAACCTAAGTTTGTATAAAACTATATAGAAAAATACACAAAATTAATTTAAATTTGTATTGAAATACATATACAAAATACACATAAAATAATGGAAATTTGAATGAAAATATATAAACATATACACTTAAACTAACGTAAATTTGTATCAAATATATATACAAAATACACATTAAATAATGTAAATATGTATAAAAAAATATATACAAAACACAAATAGAATAATGTAAAATCGTATCAAAAATAAATACACAGAATATTAATAAAATAATGTAAATTTGTATGAAAATAAAGATGCAAAATAGCCATAAAATAACGCATTTTTTATAAAAATATATATACCAAAATACACATAAAATATTAAAATTTGTATTAAAATAAATATAAAAAATGCACATACTATAAGGTAAATTTGTATTGAAATAGATATGCAAAATACATATAAAACAATGTAAATTTGTTTCAAAATATATATACGAATACACATAAAATAACGTAGATTTCTATAAAAATATATACAAAATACACATAAAATGAAGTAAATACGTATTAAAAAATGAATACAAAATATACATAAAAATCGTATCAAAATAAATAAACAAAATACCAGTAAAAGAATGTGTATTTGTATAAATATAAATATACAAAATACACAAAAAATATCGTAAATTTGTATAAAACTATATACAAAAATTCACAGAAGTTATTAAATTTGTATGAAAATATATATACAAAATACAGCTAAAATAAGCTAAATTTGAATTGAACTGTACATACAAAATAAATAAAATAATGTAAATCTGAATCAAAATCTTTATACAAATACATATAATAACGTAGATTTGTTTAAAAATATATAAACAAAATACACATTAAGTAATGTAAATACGTATAAAAAATATGTACAAAATACACATATAATCATGTAATTCGTATCAAAATAAATAAACAAAATAGCAATAAAATAATGTAAATTTGTATGAGAAAACATACAAAGAACGCAAATTTCTATAAAAAAATATGTACAAAAATGCACATAAAATAAAGTAAATTTGCATAAAAATATATATACAAAACACACACTAAATAATGTAAATGCGTACATAAAATAACCTAAATTTGTATAAAACTATATACAAAAATACACAAAAATAATTTAAATTTGTTTGAAAAGAAATATACAAAATACACATAAAATTAGGTAAATTTGTATTGAAATACATATAAAAATACATATCAAATAATGTAAATTTGAATGAAAATATATAAACAAATACACTTAAAATAACGTAAATTTGTATAAAATATATGCAAGATACACATTAAATAATGTAAATGTGTATAAAAAAATATATACAAAAAACAAATATAATAATGTAAAATCGTATCAAAATAAATACACAGAATATCAATAAAATAATGTAAATTTGTATGAAAATAAAGATGCAAAATTCCCAAAAATTATCGCATTTTTTATAAAAATATTTTACCAAAATAAACATAAAATATTTAAATTTGTATTGAAATAAATATACAAAATTCATATACAGTAAGGTAAATTTGTATTAAAAGAGATATTCAAAAATACATATAAAACAATGTAAATTTGTTTCAAAATATATATACGAATACACATAAAATAAAGTAGATTTCTATAGAAATATATATACAAAATACATATGAAATTATGTAAATACGTATAAAAAAAAATATATACAAAATACATATCAAATAATGTAAATTCGTGTCAAAATAAATAAACAAAATATCATGAAAAGAATGTGTATTTGTATGAAAATATATAATAGATTATAAATTTGTATAAAATATATATGCAAGATTCACATTAAATAATGTAAATATGTATAAAAAAGTATATACAAAAAACAAATAGAATAATGTAACTTCGTATCAAAATAAATACACCGAATACTAATAAAATAATGTAAATTTGTATGAAAATAAAGATGCAAAACTCCCATAAAATAGCGCAATTCTTATAAAAATATATATACCAAAATACACATAAAATATTTAAATTTGCATTGAAATAAATATACAAAATGCACATACAATAAGGTAAATTTGTATTGAAAGAGATATGCAAAAATACATATAAAACAATGTAAATTTGTTTCAAAATGTATATACGAATACAAATACAAAAAACGTAGATTTCTATAAAAATATATATCCAAAATACACATAAAATTAAGTAAATACGTATAAAAAAAATGTATACAAAATACACATAAAATAATGTAAATTCGAATTAAAATAAATAAACAAAATACCAATACAAGAAGGTGTATTTGGATAAATATAAATATACAAAATACACATACAAAATAAACATAAAATATGGTAGATTTGTAATATAATATATGTACAAAATACACATTAAATAATGTACATTTATATGAAAATATATATACAAATACACATAAAATACCATGAATTTGTATAAAAATATATATTCAAAATAAATATTAAATAATGTAAAAGCGTATAAAAATATATATATAAAGTACATATAAAATAATGTAAATTCGTATCAATATAAATCAACAATACACCAATAAAATAATATATATTTGAATGAAAATAAATTTACAAAATACACATAACATAACTAAAATTTGGATTAAAATATAAACAAAAATACATAGAAATAATTTGAGTTTGTATGAAAATAGATATACAAAATACACATAAAACTAGGTAAATTTATTTTGAAATGTATAAACAAAATACCAATAAAATATTGTAAATTTGTGTCAAAATATATAAACAAATACACATAAAATAACGTAAATTTGTATGAAAAATATATACAAAATACACATATAATAATGTCAATTCGTATCAAAATGAATGATCAGAATATCAATAAAATAATGTAAATTTGTATGAAAATAAAGATGCAAAATGCCCAAAAAATAAAGCATATGTTTATAAAAATACAGATACAAAAATACACATCGAATAATTAAATTTGTATTAAAATTAATATACAAAATGCGTATATAATAAGGTAAATTTGTATTTAAAACAATATGCAACATAAACGTTTACTCATACAAATTTATATTATTTTATTGGTATTTTGTTTATTTATTTTGATACGAATTACATGATTATATGTGTATTTTGTACATATTTTTTTATACGTATTTAAATTATTTAATGTGTACTTTGTTTATATATTTTCATACAAATTTACGTTATTATATGTGTATTTCTATAAATATTTTGATACAAATTTACATTATTTCATGTATTTTGTATATATATATCAATTCAAATTTAGCTTTTTTTGTGTGTATTTTGTATATATTTTCATACAAATTTAATTACTTCTGTGTATTTTTGTATATAGTTTTATATAAATTTACGTTATTTTATGTGTATTTTGTATATTTATATTTATACAAATACACATTCTTTTATTGGTATTTTGTTTATTTATTTTGATACGAATTTACATTATTTTATGTGTATTTTGTATACATTTTTTTATACGTATTTACTTCATTTTATGTGTATTTTGTATATATATTTTTATAGAAATCTACGTTATTTTATGTGTATTCGTATATATATTTTGAAACAAATTTACATTGTTTTATATGTATTTTGCATATCTATTTCAATACAAATTTACCTTATTGTATGTGTTTTTTGTATATTTGTTTTAATACAAATTTAATTTTTTGATGTGTATTTTGGTATATATATTTGTTGTAATAAAAAAACTGCGTTATTTTATGGGTATTTTGCTTCTTTATTTTCATACAAATTTACATTATTTTATTAATATTCTGTGTATTTATTTTGATACGATTTTACATTATTCTAATTGTGTTTTGTACATATTTTTTTAAAACAAATTTACGTTATTTTAAGTGTATTTGTTTATGTATTTTATTTCAAATTTATATTATTTTATGTGTATTTTGTGTACGTATTTCAATACAAATTTAAATAATTTTGTGTATTTTGTACATTTATTTTCATACAAGTTTAAATTATTTTTATGTATTTTTGTATATATTTTTATACAAATCTAGGTTATTTTATATGTATTTTGTATATCTATTTTCATACAAATACACATTATTTAATGTGTATATATATTTTTATACGTATTTACATAATTTCATGTGTATTTTGTATTTATATATATATATATATATATATATATATATATATATATATATATATATATATATATATATATATATATATATATATATATATATATATATATATATATATATATATATATATATATATTTATACAAATACACATTCTTTTATTGGTATTTTGTTTATTTATTTTTATACTAATTTACATTATTTTATGTGTATTTTGTATACATTTTTTATACGTATTTACTTAATTTTATGTGTATTTTGTATATATATTTTTATAGAAATCTACCTTATTTCATTTGTATTCGTATATATATTTTGAAACAAATTTACATTGATTATATGTATTTTGCATATCTATTTTTGTGTATTCTGTATTTATTTTTGTTATACATAAAATAATGTAAAATCGTATCAAAATAAGTACACAGAATATCAATAAATAATTTAAATTTGAATGAAAATAAAGATGCAAAATAATCATAAGATAAAGCATATTTTTTTCTAAAAATACATATACAAAAATACACATAGAATAATTAAATTTGTATTAAAATTAATATACAAAATGCACACATACAATAAGGTAAATTTGTATTGGAAAAAAACGCAAAATACAAATAAAACAGTGTAAATTTGTTTCAAAATATATATACGAATACACATAAAATAACGTAGATTTCTATAGAAATATATATACAATATACACATGAAATTATGTAAATACGTATAAAAATATATATTTAAAATACATATTAAGTAATGTAAATTCGTGTCAAAATAAATAAACAAAATATCATGAAAAGAATGTGTATTTGTATGAAAATAAATAATAGATAATAAATTTGTATGAAATATATATGCAAGATACACATTAAATAATGTAAATATGTATAAAAATATATATATAAAAAACAAATAGAATAATGTAAAATCGTATCAAAATAAATACACCGAATATTAATAAAATAATGTAAATTTGTATGAAAATAAAGATGCAGAATTCCCATAAAATAGCGCATTTCTTATAAAAATATATATACCAAAATACACATAAAATATTTAAATTTGTATTGAAATAAATATACAAAATGCACATACAATAAGGTAAACTTCTATTGAAAGAGATATGCAAAAATAAATATAAAACAATGTAAATTTGTTTCAAAATATATATACGAATACACATAAAATAACGTAGATTTCTATAAAAAATATATATACAAAATACACATAAAATTAGGTAAATACGTATTAAAAAATGTAAACAAAATACACATAAAATAATATAAATTCGAAACAAAATAAATAAACAAAATACCAATAAAAGAATGTGTATTTGTATAAATATAAATGTACAAAATACACATAAAAATAAACATAAAATAAGGTAAATTTGTAATGAAATATGTACAAAATACACATAAAATAATGTAAATTTATATGAAAATATATATACAAATACACATAAAATACCATGAATTTGTATAAAATTATATATTCAAAATAAATATTAAATAATGTAAATGCGTATAAAAATATATATAAAAAGTACATATAAAATAATGTAAATTCGTATCAATATAAATCAACAAAATGCCAATAAAATAATATATATTTGAATGAAAATAGATTTACAAAATACACATAACATAACTAAAATTTGTATTGAAATATATACAAAAATACAGAAATAATTTGAGTTTCTATGAAAATAGATATTCAAAATACACATAAAACTAGGTAAATTTCTTTTGAAATATATATACAAAATACCCATAAAATATTGTAAATTTGTGTCAAAATATATAAACAAATACACATAAAATAACGTAAATTTGTATGAAAAATATATACAAAATACACATAGAATGTCAAATCGTATCAAAATGAATGAGCAGAATATCAATAAAATAACGTAAATTTGTATGAAAATAAAGATGCAAAATACCCATAAAATAAAGCATATTTTTAAAAAAATACATATACAAAAATACACATAGAATAATTAAATTTGTATTAAAATTAATATACAAAATGCATATACAATAAGGTAAATTTGTATTGAAAAAATATGCAAAATACACATAAAAGTGTAAATTTGTTTAAAAATCTATATAAGAATACACATAATATAACGTAGATTTCTATAGAAATATATATACAAAATACACATGAAATGATGTAAATACGTATAAAAATATATATACAAAATACACATTAAATAATTTAAATTCTCGTCAAAATAAATAAACAAAATATCAATAAAAGAATGTGTGTTTGTATGAAAATAGATATACAAAATACTCATAAAATAACCTAAGTTTGTATAAAATTATATACAAAAATACACAAAAATAATTTAAATTTGTATGAAAATAAATATACAAAATACCCATCAAATGATTTTGTATATCTATTTTATACAAATGTACGTTATTTTATGTGAATTTGTTTTCATTTCATACAAATTTACATTATTTTATGTGTATTTTTTACATGTATTTAAATACAAATTTAACTAATTAAATGTGTATTTTGTATATCTATTTTGATACAAATTGAAATTTATTTTTTTGTTTTTTTGTATATATTTTTATTCAAAGTTTTGTAATCTTATAAAAATATATATACCAAAATACACATAAAATATTTAAATTTGCATTGAAATAAATATACAAAATGCACATACAATAAGTTAAATTTGTATTGAAAGAGATATGCAAAAATACATATAAAACAATGTAAATTTGTTTCAAAATATATATACGAATACAAGAAAAAAAACGTAGATTTCTATAAAAATATATATACAAAATACACATAAAATTAAGTAAATACGTATAAAAAAATGTATACAAAATACACATTAAATAATGTAAATTCGAATTAAAATAAATCAACAAAATACCAATAAAAGAATGTGTATTTGGATAATATAAATATACAAAATACACATACAAAATAAACATAAAATAAGGAAGATTTGTAATAAAATGTATGTTCAAAATACACATAAAATAATGTAGATTTATATGAAAATATATATACAAATACACAAAAAATACCATGAATTTGTATAAAAAAATATATTCAAAATAAATATTAATGTAAAAGCGTATAAAAATATATATACAAAGTACATATAAAATAATGTAAATTCGTATCAATATAAATCAACAAAACACCAATAAAATAATATATATTTGAATGAAAATAAACTTACAAAATACACATAACATAACTAAAATTTGTATTAAAATATATACAAAAATACATAGAAATAATTTGAGTTTGTATGAAAATAGATATACAAAATACACATAAAACTAGGTAAATTTCTTTTAAAATGTATATACAAAATACCCATAAAATATTGTAAGTTTGTGTCAAAATATATAAACAAATACATACACATAAAATAACGTAAATTTGTATGAAAAATATAAACAAAATACACATAGAATAATGTCAATTCGTATCAAAATGAATGTGCAGAATATCAATAAAATAATGTAAATTTGTATGAAAATAAAGATGCAAAACACCCCAAAAATAAAGCATATGTTTGTAAAAATACAGATACAAAAATACATATCGAATAACTATATTTGTATTAAAATTAATACCCAAAATGCGTATATAATAAAATAAATTTGTATTGAAAAAATATGCAACATACACGTTTACTCATACAAATTTATATTATTTTATTGGTATTTTGTTTATCTATTTTGATACGAATTACATGATTATATGTGTATTTTGTAAACATTTTTTTTATAGGTATTTACATTATTTAATGTGTATTTTGTTTATATATTTTCATACAAATTTACGTTATTATATGTGTATTTGTATAAATATTTTGATACAAATTTACTTTATTTCATGTATTTTGTATATATATTTCAATTCAAATTTAGCTTATTTTGTGTGTATTTTGTATATTTTTTCATACAAATTTAATTACTTCTGTGTATTTTTGTATATAGTTTTATATAAATTTACGTTATTTTATGTGTATTTTGTATATTTATATTTATACAAATACACATTCTTTTATTGGTATTTTGTCTATTTATTTTGATACGAGTTTACATTATTTTATGTGTATTTTATATACATTTTTTTATACGTATTTACTTCATTTTATGTGTATTTTGTATATATATATTTATAGAAATCTACGTTATTTTATGTGTACTCGTATACATATTTTATAACAAATTTACATTGCTTTATATGTATTTTGCATATCTATTTCAATACAAATTTACGTTATTGTATGTGTTTTTTATATATTTATTTTAATACAAATCTAATTTTTTATGTGTATTTTGGTATATATATTTTTATAAATAAAAAAATGCGTTATTTTATGGGTATTTTGCCTGTTTATTTTCATACAAATTTACATTATTTTATTAATATTCTGTGTATTTATTTTGATACGATTTTACATTATTCTATTTGTGTTTTGTATATATTTTTTTATACAAATTTACGTTATTTTGAGTGTATTTGTGTATGTATTTTCATTCAAATTTTCATTATTTTATGTGTATTTTGTATATGTATTTCCATACAAATTTACCTAATTTTATGTGTATTTTGTATATTTATTTTCATACAAATTTAAAATATTTTTGTGTATTTTTGTATATAGTTTGATACAAATTTAGGTTATTTTATGTGTATTTTGAATATCTATTAAATATATATACAAAATACATATGAAATTATGTAAATACGTATAAAAATATATATACAAAATACATATGAAATTATGTAAATTCGTGTCAAAATAAATTAACAAAATATCATGAAAAGAATGTGTATTTGTATGAAAATAGATAATAGATAATAAATTTGTATAAAATATATATGCAAGATACACATTAAATAATGTAAATATGTATAAAAAAGTATATACAAAAAACAAATAGAATAATGTAAAATCGTATCAAAATAAATACACCGAATATTATTAAAATAATGTAAATTTGTATGAAAATAAAGATGCAAAATTCCCATAAAATAGCGCATTTCTTATAAAAATATAAATACCAAAATACACATAAAATATTTAAATTTGTATTGAAATAAATATACAAAATGCACATACAATAAGGTAAATTTGTATTGAAAGAGATATGCAAAAATACATATAAAACAATGTAAATTTGTTTCAAAATATATAAAGGAATACAAATAAAAAAACGTAGATCTCAATAAAAATATATATACAAAATACACATAAAATTAAGTAAATACGTATAAAAAAATGTATACAAAATACACATAAAATAATGTAAATTCGATTTAAAATAAATAAACAAAATACCAATAAAAGAATGTGTATTTGGATAAATATAAATATACAAAATACATATACAAAATAAACATAAAATAAGGTAGATTTGTAATAAAATATATGTACAAAATGCACATAAAATAATGTAAATTTATATGAAAATATATATACAAATACACATAAAATACCATGAATTTGTATAAAAATATATATTCAAAATAAATATTAAATAATGTAAAAGCGTATAAAAATACACATCGAATAATTAAATTTGTATTAAAATTAATATACAAAATGCGTATATAATAAGGTAAATTTGTATTGAAAAAATATGCAACATACACGTTTACTCATACAAATTTATATTATTATATTGGTATTTTGTTTATTTATTTTGATACGAATTACATGATTATATGTGTATTTTGTACACATTTTTTTATACGTATTTACATTATTTAATGTGTATTTTGTTTATATATTTTCGTACAAATTTACGTTATTATATGTGTATTTGTATAAATATTTTGATACAAATTTACTTTATTTCATGTATTTTGTATATATATTTCAATTCAAATTTTGCTTATTTTGTGTGTATTTTGTATATGTTTTCATACAAATTTAATTACTTCTGTGTATTTTTGTATATAGTTTTATATAAATTTACGTTATTTTATGTGTATTTTGTATATTTATATTTATACAATTACACATTCTTTTATTAGTATTTTGTTTATTTATTTTGATACGAATTTACATTATTTTATGTGTATTTTGTATACATTTTTTTTACGTATTTACTTTATTTTATATTTTTATATATATATATATATATATATATATATATATATATATATATATATATATATATATATATATATATATATATATGTATATATATATATATATATATACATATATATATATATATATATATATATATATATATATATATATATAGAAATTATTTTATGTGTATTCGTATACATATTTTGAAACAAATTTACATTGCTTTATAAGTATTTTGCATATCTATTTCAATACAAATTTACCTTATTGTATGTGTTTTTTATATATTTATTTTATTACAAATCTAATTTTTTTATGTGTATTACAAATTTAAATATTTTATGTGTATTTTGGTATATATATTTTAATAAGAAATTCGCTATTTGATGGGAATTTTGCATCTTTATTTTCAATCAAATTTACAATATTTTACTAATATTCGGTGTATTTATTTTAATACGATTTTACATTATTCTATTTGTTTTTTGTATATATATTTTTTTATACATATTTACATTATTTAATGTGTATCTTGCATATATATTTCATACAAATGTATTATCTATTATTTGATTTCATACAAATACACATTCTTTTCATGATGTTTATATTATTTATTTTGACACGAATTTACATTACTTAATATGTATTTTGTATATATATTTTTATACGTATTTACATAATTTCATGTGTATTTTGTATATATATTTTTATAGAAATCTACGTTATTTTATGTGTATTCGTATATATATATATATATTTTGAAACAAATTTACATTGTTTTATATGTATTTTTGAATATCTCTTTCAATACAAATTTACCTTACTGTATATGCATTTTGTATATTTAATTCAATACAAATTTAAATATTTTATGTGTATTTTGGTATATATATTTTTAGAAAAAATGCGCTATTTTATGGGAATTTTGCATCTTTCTTTTCATACAAATTTACATTATTTTGTTGTTATTCTCTGTATTTATTTTAATACGATTTTACATTATTCTATTTCTTTTTTGTATATATTTTTTTATACACATTTACATTATTTAATGTGTATCTTGCATATATATTTTATACAAATTTGCGTTATTTAAGTGTATTTGTTTATATATTTTCATTCAAATTTATATTATTTTAGGTTTTTTTTGTATATGTATTTCAATACAAATTTACCTAATTTTATGTGTATTTTGTATATTTCTTTTCATACAAATTTTAAATATTTTTGTGTATTTTTGAATATAGTTTTATACAAATTTATGTTATTTTATGTACGCATTTACATTATTTAATGTGCGTTTTGTATATATATTTATATTCAAATTTACTTTATTTTATGTGCATTTTTGTAAGTTTGTATTGAAATAGATATGCAAAATACATATAAAACAATGTAAATTTGTTTCAAAATATATATACGAATACACATAAAATAACGTAGATTTCCATAATAATATATACAGAATACACATAAAATGAAATAAACACGTATAAAAAAATGAATACACATAAAATAATGTAAAATCGTATCAAAATAAATAAACAAAATACCAATAAAAGAATGTGTATTTGTATAAATATAAATATACAAAATACACATAAAATATCGTAAATTTGTATAAAACTATATACAAAAATACACAGAAGTTATTAAATTAAATAAATGTTAAATAATGTAAATGCGTATAAAAATATATACCCAAAGTACATATAAAATAATACAAATTTAATTATTCTATGTGTATTTTTGTATATGTATTTTCAAAAAAAATGCTTTATTTTATGAGTATTTTGCTTCTTTATTTTCATACAAATTTACTTTATTTTATATATATTCTGTGTATTTATTTTGAAACGATTTTACTTTATTCTATGTATATTTTGTATATATATTTCATACAAATGAACGTTATTTTATGTGAATTTGTTTTCATTTCATACAAATTTACATTATTTCATGTGTATTTTGTACATGTATTTAAATGCAAATTTAACTAATTATATGTGTATTATGTATATCTATTTTCATTCAAATCGAAATTAATTTTGTGTATTTTAGTATATATTTTTATTCAAATTTTCGTAATTTTATGTGTATTTTGTATATTTATTTTCATACAAATATACGTTCTTTTATCGGAATTTTGTTTATTTATTTTGATACGAATTTTCATTATTTTAGGTGTATGTGATATATATATATATTTATATATTATACTTATTTACATAATTTTATATGTATTTTGAATATATATTTTCATAGAAATTTACTCTATTTTATGTGTATTCGTATATATATTTTGATACAATTTTACATTATATATGTGTATTTCGCATATATATTTCAATACAAATTTTCTTTATTGTATGTGCCTTTTGTATATTTATTTTGATACGAACTTAATTATTTTATGTGTATTTTTGTATATATATTTTTAAACAAATATGCGTTATTATATGGGTATTTTGCATCTTTATTTTCATACAAATTTACATTATTTTATTGATAGTCTGTTTATTTATTTTGATACGATTTTACGTTATTCTGTGTATTTTGTATATATATTTTTAGACATATTTACATTATTTAATGTATATTTTGAACATATATTTTATGGAAATTTACGTTATCTTATGTGTATTTGTTTATATATTTTCATACAAATTTACATTATTTTATGTGTATTTTGTATATGTATTTCAATAAAAATTTGCCTAATTTCATATGTATTTTGTATATATATTCTCAAACAAATTTAAATTATTTTCTGTGTATTTTTGTATATATTTTTATACAAATTTTTGTTATTTTATTTGTATTTTGTATATATATTTTCCTACAAATATACATTCTTTTCGAGGAAATTTTGTTTATTTATTTTGATAAGAATTTACATTATTTTATGTGTATTTTGTATATATATTTTTCTATGTATTTACATTATTTTGTGTATTTTGTATATATATTTTCATAAATATTTACGTAATTTTATTGTGTGTATTCGTATATATTTTGATAAAAAAATTAATTATTTTATGTGTTTTTTGCATATCTATTTCAATAAAAATCTTCCTTATTGTATGTATATTTTGTATATTTATTTTAACACCAATTCAATTATTTGATGTGTATTTTTGTATATATTTTTTTAAAAAATATGTGTTATTTTATGGGTATTTTGCATCTTTAATTTTAATAATTTTTACATTACGTACATATCTTTTATACGTATTTACATTATTTAATGTGTATTTTGTTTATATATTTTTATACAAATTTACGTTATTATATGTGTATTTGAATATATATTTTTATACAAATTTACATTATTTTATGTATTTTCTATATATATTTCAATTCAAATTTAGCTTATTTTATGTGTCTTTTGTATATCTATTTTCATACAAATTTAATTATTTTTGTTTATTTTTGTATATAGTTTTATACAATTTTACGTTATTTTATGTGTATTTTGTATATTTATATTTATACAAGTAAACATTCTTTTATTGGCATTTAGTTTATTTATTTTGATACGAATTTACATTATTTTATGTGTATTTTGTATATATTTTCTTATACGTATTTACTTCATTTTATGTGTATTTTGTATATATATTTTTATAGAAATCTACGTTATTTTATGTGTATTCGTATATATATTTTGAAACAAATTTACATTGTTTTATGTGTATTTTGCATATCTATTTCAATACATATTTACCTTATTGTATGTGCATTTTGTTTATTTATTTTAATACAAATTTAAATATTTTATGTGTATTTTGGTATATATATTTTCATAAAAAATGCGTTGTTTTATGGGTATTTTGCATCTTTATTTTCATACAAATTTACATTATTTTATTAATATTCTGTGTATTTATTTTGATACTATTTTACATTATTCTATTTGTGTTTTGTATATATTTTTATATACATATTTACATTATTTATTGTGTATTTTCTATATATATTTCATACAAATTTACGTTATTTTAAGTGTATTTGTTTATATATTTTAATTCAAATTTACATTATTTTATGTGTATTTTATATATGTATTTCAATAGAAATTTAACTAGTTTTATATGTATTTCGTATATATATTTTTATACAAATTTAAATTATTTTTGTGTATTTTTTTAATAGAGTTTTATACAAATTTACAATATTTTATGTGTATTTTGTATATCTATTTTCATACAAATACACATTCTTTTATTGATATTTTGTTTATTTATTTTGATGCGAATTTATATTATTTAATGTGTATTGTGTATATATATTTTTATATGTATTTACGTCATTTCTTGTGTATTTTGAATATATATTTCTATAGAAATATACGTTATTTTATGTGTATTCGTATATATATATTTTGAAACAAATATATATTGTTTTATGTGCATTTTGTATATTTTTTCAATACAAATTTACCTTATTGTACGTGCATTTTGTATATTAATTTTAATACAAATTTAATTATTCTATGTGTATTCTTGTATATGTTTTTTAAAAAAATATGCTTTATTTTATGGGTATTTTGCATCTTTATTTTCATACAAAATTACATTATTTTATTGATATTCTGTGTATGTATTTTGATACGATTTTACATTATTCTATGTATATTTTGTATATCTATTTTATACAAATGTATGTTATTTTATGTGAATTTGTTTTCATTTCATATAAATTTTCATTATTTTATGTGTATTTTGTACATGTATTTAAATACAAATTTAACTAATTATATGTGTATTTTGTATATCTATTTTCATACGAATTGAAATATATTTTTTTGTTTTTTTGTATATATATATTTATTCAAATTTTATGTGTATTTTGTATATTTATTTTCCTACAAATATACGTTCTTTTATCGGAATTTTGTTTATTTATTTTGATACGAATTTTCATTTTTTTAGGTGTATTTGATATATATATTTTTATACTTATTTACATAATTTTATATGTATTTTGAATATATATTTTCATAGAAATTTACTCTATATGTATATACAAAAAAACACATAAAATAACTTAAATTTGTATGAAAATAAATATACAAAATACACATAAAATTAGATAAATTTGTATTGAAATACATATACAAAATACACTTAAAATAATGTAAATTTGAATGAAATTATATAAACAAATACACTTAAAATAACGTTAATTTGTATAAAATATATATAAAAAATACACATTAAATAATGAAAATATGTATAGAAAAATATATACAAAACACAAATAGTATAATATAAAATCGTATCAAAATATATACACAGAATATTAATAAAATAATGTACATTTGTATGAAAACTAAGATGCAAAATACCTATAAAATAACGCATTTTTTATAAAATTATATATACCAAAATACACATAAAATATTTGAATTTGAGATTAAAATAAATATACAAAATGCACATACAATAAGGTAAATTTGTATTGAAATAGATATGCAAAAAAAATATAAAACAATGCAAATTTGTTTCAAAATATATATATATATATATATATATATATATATATATATATATATATATATATATATATATATATATATATATATATATATATATATATATATATATATATATATATATATATATACAAATACAAATAAAATTAAGTAAATACTAATCAAAATGTATACAAAATACACATAAATTAATGTAAATTGAATAAATATAAATAAACAAAATACCAATTAGAGAATGAGTATTTGTATAAATATAAATATACAAAATGTACATAAATAACGTAAATTTGTATAAAACTATATACAAAAATACAGAAATAATAAATTTGTATGAAAATAGATATACATACACACAAAATAAGCTAAATTTGAATTGAAATATATATACAAAATACATAAAATAAAGTAAATTCGTTTCAAAATATTTTTAACAAATACACATATAATAACGTAAATTTGTAAAAAAAATATATAAACAAAATACACATTAAGTAATGTAAATACGTATAAAGAATATTTACAAAATACACCAATAATCAAGTCATTCGTATCAAAATAAATAAACAAAAAACTAATTAAATAATGTAAATTTGTATGAGAAAACATATACAAATTACACATAAAATAACGTTTTAAGTTTCTATAAAAATATATGTACAAAAATGCACATAAAATTAGTTTGCATAAAAAAATATTTACAAAACACACATTAGATAATGTAAATGAGTATAAAAATATGTATACAAAATACCTATGATATAATCTAAATTCGTATCGAGTTAAATTAAGAAAATAACAATAAAATAATGTAATTTTGGATGAAAATATATATAGAAAACACACATAAAATAACCTAAATACAAATACAAATATACACATTAAATAATTTAAAATTGAATGAAATAAATATATAAAATAAACATAAAATAAGGTAAATTTGTAATAAAATATATGTATTTATTTTCATGGAAGTTTAAATTATTTTTGTGTATTTTTGTATATAGTTTTATACAAATTTAGGTTATTTTATGTGTATTTTGTATATCTATTTTCATACAAATACACATTCTTTTCATGGTATTTTGTATATTTATTTTGACACGAATTAACATTATTTAATGTGTATTTTGTATATATGTTTTTATACGTATTTACATTATTTCAAGTGTATTTTGTATATATATTTCTATAGAAATCTGTGTTATTTTATGTGTATTCGTATATATATTTTGAAACAAATTTACATTGTTTGATGTGTATTTTGCATATTTTTTCAATACAAATTTACCTTATTGTATGTGCATTTTGTATATTAGTTTTAATACAAATTTGATTAATCTATGTGTATTTTTGTATATGTATTTTTATAAAAATATGCTTTATTTTATGGGTATTTTGCATCTTTATTTTCATACAAATTTACATTATTTTATTGATATTCTGTGTATTTATTTTGATATGATTTTACATTATTCTATGTGTATTTTGTATATATATTTTATATAAAATGTATTTGTTTTCATTTCATACAAATCTACATTATTTTATGTGTTTTTTGTACATGTATTTAAATACAAATTTAACTAGTTACATGTGTATTTTGTATATCTATTTTTTATGTATATTTTCATAGAAATTTACTCTATTTTATGAGTATTCGTATATATATTTTGATACAAATTTACATTATTGATGTGTATTTTGCATATCTATTTCAATACAAATTTACTTTATTGTACGTGCATTTTGTATATTTATTTTAATACAAATTTAACTATTTTATATGTATTTTTGTATATATATTTTTATGCAAATATGCGTTATTATATGGATATTTTGCATCTTTATTTTCATACAAATTTACATTATTTTATTGATATTCTCTTTATTTATTTTGATACGATTTAACATTATTCTATGTGTATTTTGTATATTTTTTTTAATACATATTTACATTATTTAATGTTCATTTTGTATATATATTTTATCCAAATTTACATTATTTTATGTGTATTTGTTTATATATTTTCATACAAATTTACATTATTTTATGTGTTTTTGTATATATATTTTTCTACGTATTTAAATTATTTTATGTGTATTTTGTATATACATTTTCATAAAAAAATTACGTTATTTTATTGTGTGTATAAGTATATATTTTGATACAAATTTTATACAAATTCATGTTATTTAATATGTATTTGTATATATATTTTCATACAAATTTATATTATTTTATGTGTATTTTTTCATATATTTCATTACAAATTTACCTTATTTTATGTTTATTTTGTATATTTATTTCATTCAATTTTAAATTATTTTGTGTATATTTATATTTGTATTTAGATTATTTTATGTGTATTTTGTATATATATTTTCATCCAAAATTACATTATTTTATTGATATTTTCTTAATTTAATTCGATACGAATTTAGATTATTTCATAGGTATTTTGAATACATATTTTTATACTCATTTACATTATCTAAAGTGTGTTTTGTATATATATTTTTATGCAAATTTATTTTATGTTCATTTTTGTACATATATTTTTATAGAAATTTGCGTTATTTTATGTATATAGTTTTATATAAATTTACGTTATTTTTTGTGCATTTTGTATATTTATATTTATACAAATACACATTCTTTTATTGGTATATTGTTTATTTACATTTATAGGAATTTACATTATTTTATATGTATTTCGTATACATTTTTTTATACGTATTTACTTAATATTATGTGTATTTTGTATATGTATTTATATAGAAATCTACGTTATTTTATGTGTATTCGTATATATATTTTGAAACAAATTTACATTATTTTATATGTATTTTGCATATCTATTTCAATACAAATTTACCTTATTGTATGTGCATTTTGTATATTTATTTTAATACAAATTCAAATATTTTGTTTGTATTTTGGTATCAATAATTTTATAAAAAATGCTTTATTTTATAGGTATTTTGCATCTTAATTTTCATACAAATTTACATTATTTTATTAATATTCTGTGTATTTATTTTGATAAGATTTTACATTATTCTATTTGTGTTTTGTATATATTTTTTTAAACATATTTACATTATTTAATGTGTATTTTGAATATATATTTCATACAAATTTAAGTTATTATATGTGTATTTGCTTATATATTTTCTTTCAAATTTACATTATTTTATATGTATTTTGTAAATGTATTTCTGTACAAATTAACCTAGTTTTATGTGTATTTTGTATATTTCTTTTCATACAAATTTAAATTATTTTTGTGTATTTTTGTATATAGTTTTATACAAATTTAGGTTATTTTATGTACGCATTTACATTATTTAATGTGTGTTTTGTATATATATTTTTATCCAAAGATACTTTATTTTACGATCATTTTTGGACATATATTTTTATGGAAATTAGCGTTATTTTATATGTAATTGAATAGGTTTTCTCATACAAATCTACATTATTTTATTGATATTTTGTTTATTTAGTTTGATACGAATTACATGATTATATGTGTATTTTGTACATATTTTTTATACGTATTTACATTACTTAATGTGTATTTTGTTTATGTATATTTAAACAAATTTACGTTATTATATGTATTTTTATAAATATTTTGATACAAATTTACATTATTTTATATATTTTGTATATACATTTCAATTCAAATTTAGCTTATTTTATCTGTATATTTTATATCTATTTTCATACGAATTTAATAACTTCTGTGTATTTTTGTATATAGTTTTATACAAATTTACGTTATTTTATGTGTATTTTGTATATTTATATTTATACAAATACACATTCTTCTATTGGTATTTAGTTTATTTATTTTGATATGAATTTACATTATTTTATGTGTATTTTGTATACATTTTCTTATACGTATTTACTTCATTTTATGTGTCTTTTGTATATATATTTTAATACAAATCTACGTAATTTTATGTGTATTTGTATATATATTTTGAAAAAAATTTCATTGTTTTATATGTATTTTGCATATCTATTTCAATACAGATTTACCTTATTCTATGTGTATTTTGTATATTTATTTTAATACAAATTAATTTTTACATGTGTTTTTGGTTATTTAATGGGTATTTTGCATCTTTATTTTCATACAAATTTACATTGTTTTATTAATATTCTGTGTATTTATTTTGATACGATTTTACGTTATTCTATTTGTGTTTTGTATATATTTTTTTATACATATTTACATTATCTAATGTGTATTTTGTATATTTTAAAACAAATTTACGTTATTTTATGCGCATCTGTTAAAATATTTTGATACAAATTTACATTACTTTATGTATTTTGTAAATATATTTCAATACAAATTTAGTTTATTTTATGTATATTTTGTATATCTATTTTCATTCGTATCAAAATAAATAAACAAAATAGCAATAAAATAATGTAAATTTGTATGAGAAAACATATACAAATACACATAAAATAACGCAAATTTCTAAAAAAATATATGTACAAAAATGCACATAAAATAAAGTAAATATGCATAAAAATATATATACAAAACACACATTAAATAATGTAAATGCGTACATAAAATAACCAAAATTTGTATAAAACTATATTCAAAAATACACAAAAATATTTAAAATTTGTATGAAAAGAAATATACAAAATACACTTAAAATTAGGTAAACTTGTATTGAAATACATATACAAAATACACATAAAATAATGTAAATTTGAATGAAAATATATAAACAAATACACTTAAAATAACGTAAATTTGTATAAAATATATATGCAAGATTCACATTAAATAATGTAAATGTGTATAAAAAAATATATACAAAAAAGAAATAGAATAATGTAAAATTCTATCAATATAAATACACAGAATATCAATAAAATAATGTAAATTTGTATGAAAAGAAAGATGCTAAAATCCCATAAAATAGCTCATTTTTTTTAAATATATATACCAAAATACACATAAAATATTTAAATTTGTATTGAAATAAATATACAAAATGCACATACAGTAAGGTAAATATGTATTGAAAGAGATATTCAAAAATACATATAAAACAAAGTTAAATTGTTTCAAAATATATATATGAATACACATAAAATAACGTAGATTTCTATAGAAATATATATACAAAATACACATGAAGTTATGTAAATACGTATAAAAATATATATACAAAATACATATGTAGGTAAATTCGTGTCAAAATAAATAAACAAAATATCATGAAAAGAATGTGTATTTGCATGAAAATAAATAATAGATAATAAATTTGTATGAAATATATATGCAAGATACACATTAAATAATGTAAATATGTATAAAAAGAATATATACAAAAAACATATAGAATAATGTGAAATCGTAACAAAATAAATACACCGAATATTAATAAAATAATGTAAATTTGTATGAAAATAAAGATGCAAAATTCCCATCAAATAGCGCATGTCTTATAAAAATATATATACCAAAATACACATAAAATATTAAAATTTGTATTGAAATAAATATACAAAATGCACATACAATAAGGTAAACTTGTATTGAAAGAGATATGCAAAAATACATATAAAACAACGTAAATTTGTTTCAAAATATATATACGAATACACATAAAATAACGTAGATTTCTATAAAAATATATATATACAAAATACACATAAAATTAAGTAAATACGTATAAAAATAGATATACAAAATACACATAGAATAATGTAAAATTGTTTAAAAAAATAAATAGAATATAAATAAAATAATGTAAATTTGTATGAAAATAAAAATGCAAAATACCCATAAAATAAAGCATATTTCTATAAAAATACATATACAAAAATACACATAGCATAATTAAATTTGTATTAAAATTAATATACAAAATGCATATTCAATAAGGTTAATTTGTATTGAAAAAATATGCAAAATACACATAAAACAGTGTAAATTTATTTCAAAATCTATTTTACGAATACTCATAAATCAACGTAGATTTCTATAGAAATATATACACAAAATACACATCAAATGATGTAAACACGTATAAAAATATATATATAAAATACACATTAAATAATTTAAATTCGCGTCAAAAAAAATAAACAAAATATCAATAAAAGAATGTGTATTTGTATGAAAATAGATGTACATTATACACATAAAATCACCTAAATTTGTATAAAACTATATACAAAAATACACAAAATTAATTTTAATTTGTATGAAAATAAATATACAAAATACACATAAAATTAGGTAAATTTGTATTGAAATACATTTACAAAATACACATAAAATAATGTAAATTTGAATGAAAATATATAAACAAATAGACTTAAAATAACGTAAATTTGTGTAAAATATATATAAAAAATACATATTAAATAACGTAAATATGTATAAAAAAATATATACAAAACACAAATAGAATAATATAAAATCATATCAAAATAAATACACAGAATATTAATAAAATAATGTAAATTTGTATGAAAATTAAGATGCAAAATACCCATAAAATAACGCATTTTTTATAAAAATATTTATACCAAGAAAATATTTGAATTTGTATTAAAATAAATATACAAAATGCACATACAATATGGTAAATTTGTATTGAAATAGATATGCAAAATTCATATAAAACCATGTAAATTTTTTTCAAAATATATATACGAATACACATAAAATAACGTAGATTTCTATGAAAATAAATATACAAAATACACATAAAATGAAGTAAATACGTATAAAAAAAGGTATACAAAATACACATAAAATATTGTAAACTCGTATCAAAATAAATAAACAAAATACTGATAAAAGTATGTATATTGTATAGATATAAATATACAAAATACAAATAAAATAACGTAAATTTATATAAAACTATATGCAAAAATACACAAAAGTAATTAAATTTGTGTGAAAATAGATATACAAAATACATGTGCATTTTGTATATTTATTTTCATACAAATTGAAATTATTTTTGTTTATTTTTTTATATATTTTCATACAAATTTTCGTTATTTTATGTATTGTATATTTATTTTTCTACAAATATACGTTCTTTTATCTGAATTTTGTTTATTGAATTTGAAACGAATTTACCTTATTTTGTATATCTATTTTCATACAAATTAAAATACTTCTGGGTATTTTTGTATATAGTTTTATATAAATTTACGTTATTTTATGTGTATTTTGTATATTTATATTTATACAAATACACATTCTTTTATTGGTATTTTGTATATTTATTTTGATACGAATTTACATTATTTTATGTGTATTTTGTATACATTTTTTTATACGTATTTACTTCATTTTATGTGTATTTTATATATATATTTTTATAGAAATCTACGTTTTTTTATGTATATTCGTATATATATTTTGAAACAAATTTACATTGTTTTATATGTATTTTGCATATCTATTTCAATACAAATTTACCTTATTTATTGTATGTGTTTTTTATATATTTATCTTAAATAAAATTTAATTTTTTTATGTGTATTTTGGTGTATATATTTTTTTAAATAAAAAAATGCGTTATTTTATGGGTATTTTGCCTCTTTATTTTCATACAAATTTACATTATTTTATTAATATTCTGTATATTTATTTTTATACGATTTTACATTATTCTATTTGCGTTTTATATATATATTTTTAATACAAATTTACGTTATTTTAAGTGTATTTGTTTATGTCTTTTCATTCAAAGTTCCATTATTTTATGTGTATATTGTATATGTATTTCAATACAAATTTACCTAATTTTATGTGTATTTTGTATATTTATTTTCATACAAATTTAAAATATTTTTGTGTATTTTTGTATATAGTTTGATACAAATTTAGGTTATTTTATGTGTATTTTGTATATCTATTTTCATACAAATACACATTCTTTTATTGATATTTTGTTTATTTATTTTGACGCGAATTTACAGTATTTAATGTGTATTTAGTATATATATTTTTATACGTATTTACATCATTTCATGTGTATTTTGTATATATATTCCTATAGAAATCACCGTTATTTTATGTGTATTCGTATATATATTTTGAAACAAATTTACACTGTTTTATGTGTATTTTGTGTTTTTTTTCAAAACAAACTTACCTTATTGTATGTGCATTTTGTATATTAATTTTAATACAAATTTAATTATTCTATGTGTATTTTTGTATATGTATTTAAAAAAAAATGCTTTATTTTATGGGTATTTTGCATCTTTATTTTGATACAAATTTAAATTATTTTATTGATATTCTGTGTACTTATTTTGATACGATTTTACATTATTCTATGTATAAAAAAAATAAATACAGAATACACAAAAATAGATATGCAAAATACATATAAACAATGTAAATTTGTTTCAAAATATATATACGAATACACATGAAATAAGGTAGATTTCTATAAAAATATATATACAAAATACACATAAAATTAAGTAAATACGTATAAAAAATGTATACAAAATACACATAAAATAATGTAAATTAGTATCAAAATAAATAAACAAAATACCAATAAAAGAATGTGTATATAATATATATATATATATATATATATATATATATATATATATATATATATATATATATATATATATATATATATATATATATATATATATATATATATATATATATATATATATATAATATACAAAATACAGATTAAATAATATAAATTTGCTTAAAACTATACAAAATACACATGAAATGATGTAAATACGTATAAAAATATATATACAAAATACACATTAAATAATGTAAATTCGCGTCAAAGTAAATAAACAAAATATCAATAAAAGAATGTGTATTTGGTTGAAAATAGATATACAAAATACACATAAAATAACCTAAATTTGTATCAAACTATATACAAAAATACACAAAAATATTTTAAATTTGTATGGAAATAAATATACAAAATACACATAAAATTAGGTAAATTTGTATTGAAATACATACAGAAAACCCACATAAAATAATGTAAATTTGAATGAAAATACATAAACAAATACACTAAAAATAACGTAAATTTGTATAAAAAAATATGTACAAAACACAAATAGTATAATGTAAAATCGTATCAAAATAAATACACAGAATATTAATAAAATAATGTAAATTTGTCTGAAAATAAAGAATCAAATTACCCATAAAATAACGCATTTTTTTTATTTATAAAAATATATAAACCAAAATACACATCAAAAAATTTAATTTGTATTAAAATAAATATACAAAAAACACATACAATAACGTAAATTTGTATTGAAATAGATATGCAAAATACATATAAAAGAATGTAAATTTTTTTCAAAATATATATACGAATACACATAAAATAACGTAGATTTCTATAAAAATATATATACAAAATACACATAAAATGAAGTAAATACGTATAAGAAAATGTATACAAAACACACATAAAATAATGTATATTCGTATGAAAATAAATAAACAAAATACCAATAAAAGAATGTGTATTTGTATAAATATAAATATACAAAATACACATAAAATAACGTAAATTTATATAAAACTATATACAAAAATACACAGAAGTAATTAAATTCGTATGAAAATAGATATACAAAATACAGATAAAATATGCTAAATTTGAATTGAAATGTATATACGAAATACATAAAATAATGTAAATTTGTATCAAAATATTTATAAAAATACATATAATAACGTAAATTTGTTTAAAAATATATAAACAAAATACACATTAAGTAATGTAAATACGTAAAAAAAATATGTACAAAATACACATATAATCATTTAATTCGTATCAAACTAAATAAACAAAATATCAATAAAATAATGTAAATTTGTATGAGAAAACATATACAAACACATATAACATAACGCTAATTTCTATAAAAATATATGTCCAAAAATGAACGTAAAATAAAGTAACTATGGATAAAAATATATTTACAAAACACACATTAAATAATGTAAATGCGTACATAAAATAACCTAAATTTATATAAAACTATATACAAAAATACATAAAAATAATTTAAATTTGTATGAAAAGAAATATACAAAATACACATAAAATTAGGTTAATTTGTATTGAAATACATATACAAAATACACATAAAATAATGTAAATTTGAAAGAAAATATATAAACAAATACACATATAATAACGTAAATTTGTATAAAAAAATATATACAAAACACAAATAGAATAATGTAAAATCGTATCAAAATTTACGTTATTACATGTATTTTTATAAATATTTTGATACAAATCTACATTATTTTATGTATTTTGTATATACATTTCAATTCAAATTTAGCTTATATTATCTGTATTTTGTATATCTATTTTCATACGAATTTAATTACTTTTGTGTATTTTTGTATATAGTTTTATACAAATTTACGTTATTTTATGTGTATTTTGTATATTTATATTTATACAAATACACATTCTTTTATATACAAATACACATAAAATAACGCAAATCTCTAAAAAAATATATGTACAAAAATGCACATAAAATAAAGTAAATTTGCATAAAAATATATATACAAAACACACATTAAATAATGTAAATGCGTACATAAAATAACCTAAATTTGTATAAAACTATATGCAAAAATACACAAAAATATATATACAAATAACAAATAGAATAATGTAAAATCGTATCAAAATAAATACACCGAATATTAATAAAATAATGTAAATTTGTATGAAAATAAAGATGCAAAATTCCCATCAAATAGCGCATTTCTTATAAAAATATATATACCAAATTACACATAAAATATTTAAATTTGTATTGAAATAAATATACAAATACACATACAATAAGGTAAACTTCTATTGAAAGAGATATGCAAAAATACGTATAAAACAATGTAAATTTGTTTCAAAATATATATACGAATACACATAAAATATCGTAGATTTCTATAAAAATATACATACAAAATACACATAAAATTAAGTAAATACGTATAAAAAAATGTAAACAAAATACACATAAAATAATGTAAATTCGAAACAAAATAAATAAACAAAATACCAATAAAAGAATGTGTATTTGTATAAATATAAATGTACAAAATACACATACAAAATAAACATAAAATAATGTAAATTTGTAATGAAATATATGTACTAAATACATATAAAATAATGTAAATTTATATGAAAATATATATACAAATACACATAAAATACCATGAATTTGTATAAAATTATATATTCAAAATAAATATTAAATAATGTAAATGCGTATAAAAATATATATACAAAGTACATATAAAATAATGTAAATTCGTATCAATATAAATCAACAAAATACCAATAAAATAATATATATTTGAATGAAAATAGATTTACAAAATACACATAACATAACTAAAATTTGTATTGAAATATATACAAAATACATAAAAATAAATTGAGTTTGTGTGAAAATAGATATTCAAAATACACATAAAACTAGGTAAATTTCTTTTGAAATATATATACAAAATACCCATAAAATATTGTAAATTTGTGACAAAATATATAAACAAATAAACATAAAATAACTTAAAATAACGTAAATATGTATCAAATATATAAAAAAAAACACATTTTAAATAATGTAAATATGTTTAAAAAAAATATATACAAAACACAAATAAAATAATGTAAATTTGTATGAAAATTAAGATGCAAAATACCCATAAAATAACGCAATTTTTATAAAAATATATATACGAAAAAACATAAAATATTTTATTTTGTATTAAAATAAATAGATATACAAAATACACATAAAATAAGCTAAATTTGAATTGAAATATATATAATAACATATAATACATATAATAACGTAAATTTGTATAAAAATATATAAACAAAATACACATTAAATAATGTAAATACGTATAAAAAAATGTACAAAATACACAAATAATCATGTAATTCGCATCAAATTAAGTAAATACGTATAAAAATAGATATACAAAATACACATAGAATAATGTAAAATTGTTTAAAAAAAATAAACAGAATATAAATAAAATAATGTAAATTTGTATGAAAATAAAATGCAAAATACCCATAAAATAAAGCATATTTTATAAAATACATATAAAAAATACACATAGCATAATTAAATTTGTATTAAAATTAATATACAAAATGCATATACAATAAGGTAAATTTGTATTGAAAAAATATGCAAAATACACATAAAAAAGTGTAAATTTATTTCAAAATCTATATACGAATACTCATAAATCAACGTAGATTTCTATAGAAATATATATACAAAATACACATCAAATGATGTAAATATATATATATATATATATATATATATATATATATATATATATATATATATATATATATATATATATATATATATATATATATATATATATATATATATATATATATATATTTATAAATATATATATATATATATATATATATATATATATAAAATACACATTAAATAATGTAAATTCGCATCAAAGTAAATAAACAAAATATCAATAAAAGAATGTGTATTTGTATGAAAATAGATATACAATATACACAAAAAATCACCTAAATTTGTGTAAAACTATATACAAAAATACAAAAAATAATTTTAATTTGTATGAAAATAAATATACAAAATACACATAAAATTAGGTAAATTTGTATTGAAATACATTTACAATATACACATAAAATAATGTAAATTTGAATGAAAATATATAAACAAATACACTTAAAATAACGTAAATTTGTATAAAATATAAATAAAAAATACACATTAAATAATGTAAATATGTATAAAAAAATATATACAAAACACAAATAGAATAATATAAAATCGTATCAAAATAAATACACAGAATATTAATAAAATAATGTTAATTTGTATGAAAATTAAAATGCAAAATACCCATAAAATAACGCATTTTTTATAAAAATATTTATACCAAGACACACATAAAATATTTGAATTTGTATTAAAATAAATATACAAAATGCACATACAATAAGGTAAATTTGTATTGAAATAGATATGCAAAATACATATAAAACCATGTTAATTTTTTTCAAAATATATATATACGAATACACATAAAATAACGTAGATTTCTATAAAAATAAATATAGAAAATACACATAAAATGAAGTAAATACGTATAAAAAAAGGTATACAAAATACACATAAAATAATGTAAACTCGTATCAAAATAAATAAACAAAATACTAATAAAAGAATGTTTATTTTATATATATAAATATACAAAATACAAATAAAATAACGTAAATTTATATAAAACTATATGCAAAAATACACAGAAGTAATTAAATTTACATTGTTTTATATGTATTTTGCATATCTATTTCAATACAAATTTACCTTATTGTATGTGCATTTTGTATATTTATTTTAATATAAATTCAAATATTTTATATGTGTCTTGGTATAAATATTTTTATAAAAAATGCGTTATTTTATGGGTATTTTGCATCTTAATTTTCATACAAATTTACTTTATTTTATTAATATTCTGTGTATTTATTTTGATACGATTTTATATTATTCTATTTGTGTTTTGTATATATTTTTTTATTCATATTTACATTATTTAATGTGTATTTTTTATATATATTTTATACAAATTTACGTTATTTTAAGTGTATTTGTTTATATATTTTCATTCAAATTTACATTATTTTATGTGTATTTTGTAAATGTATTTCAATACAAATTTACCTAATTTTGTGTATTTTGTATATTTATTTTCATACAAATTAAAATTATTTTGTGTATTTTGTATATAGTTTTATACAAATTTAGGTGATTTTATGTGTATATTGTATATTTTACAAATACACATTCTTTTATTGATATTTTGTTTATTTATTTTGACGCGAATTTACATTATTTAATATGTATTTTATATATATTTTTATACGTGTTTACATCATTTGATGCGTATTTGTATATTTATTTTATAGAAATACGTTGATTTATGAGTATTCGTATATAGATTTTGAAATAAATTTACACTGTCTTATGTATTTTGCTTATTTTTCAATACAAATTTACCTTATTGTATGCATTTGTATATTAATTTTAATACAAATTTAATTATGCTATGTGTATTTTTGTATATGTATTTTATAAAATATGCTTTATTTTATGGGTATTTTGTATTTTATTTTCACAAATTTACATTATTTTATTTATATTCTGTTTATTTTTTTTAAACAATTTTATATTATCTATGTGTATTTTGTATATCTATTTTTATACGTATTTACTTAATTTTATGTGTATTTTGTATATATATATATTTTTATAGAAATCTACGTTATTTTATGTGTATTCGTATATATATTTTGAAACAAATTTACAATGTTTTTTATATATTTTTGCATATCTCAATACAAGTTTACCTTATTGTATGTGCATTTTGTATATTTATTTCAATACAAATTTAAATATTTTATGTGTATTTTGGTATATATATTTTTATAAGAAATGCGCTATTTGATGGGAATTTTGTATCTTTATTTTCATACAAGTATTAAAATAAATAGATATACAAAATACACATAAAATAAGCTAAATTTGAATTGAAATATATATACAAAATACATAAAATAATGTAAATTTGTATCAAAATACTTATACAAATACACATATAATAACGTAAATTTGTATAAAAATATATAAACAAAATACACATTAAATAATGTAAATACGTATAAAAAAATGTACAAAATACACAAATAATCATGTAATTCGTATCAAAATAAATAGACAAAATACCAATAAAATAATGTAAATTTCTATGAGAAAACATGTACAAAATACACATAAATAACGCAAATATTAATAAAAATATATATAATATAATATATTTTTATAAATATTTAAAATATTTAATGTATATTTTGTATATATATTTTATCCAAATTTACGCTATTTTATATGTATTTGTTTATATATTTTCATACAAATTTACATTATTTTATGTGAGTTTTGTATATGTATTTCAATACAAATTTGCCTAACCTTATGTGTATTTTGCATATCTATTTTCAAACAAATTTAAATTATTTTTGTGTATTTTTGTATATATTTATATACAAATTTTACTTATTTTATTTGTATTTTGTATATATATTTTCCTACAAATATACATTCTTTTATTGGAATTTTGTGTATTTAATTTTTTACGAATTTACATTATTTTATGTGTATTTTGTATATATTTTTCTACGTATTTAAATTATTTTATGTGTATTTTATATATACATTTTCATAAAAATTTACGTTATTTTATTGTGTGTATTCGTATATATTTTGAAACAAATTTCATAAAAATTCATGTTATTTTATGTGTATCTGTATATATATTTTCATACAAATTTATATTATTTTATGTGTATTCTTACATATATTTTATTACAAATTTACCTTATTTTATGTTTATTTTGTATATTTATTTCATTCAATTTTAAATTATTTAATGTGTATTTTTGTATTTGTATTTAGGTTATCTTAGGTTATCTTTAGGTTACCTTATTTTATGTTTATTTTGTAAATTTCTTTCATTCAATTTTAAATTATTTTATGTCTATATTTGTATTTGTATTTAGGTTATTTTTTGTGTATTTTGTATATATATTTTTATCCAAAATTACATTATTTTATTGGTATTTTCTTAATTTAATTCGATACGAATTTAGATTATTTCATAGGTATTTTATACATACTTTTATACTCATTTACATTATCTAAAGTGTGTTTTGTATATATATTTTTATGCAAATTGATTTTATGTTCATTTTTGTACATATATTTTTATAGAAATTTGCGTTAATTTATGTATATAGTTTTATATAAATTTACGTAATTTTATGTGCATTTTGTATATTTATATTTATACAAATACACATTCTTTTAATGGAATATTGTTTATTTACATTTATACGAATTTACATTATTTTATGTGTTTTGTATATATTATTATATTCTTATTTAAATAATATTATGTATTTTGTATATGTATTTTTATAGAAATCTACGTTTTTTATGTGTATTCGTATATATATTTTGAAACAAATTTACATTATTTTATATGTGTTTTGCATATCTATTTCAATACAAATTTACCTTATTGTATGTGTATTTTGTATATGTATTTCAATACAAATTAACATAATTTTATGTGTATTTTGTATATTTCTTTTCATACAAATTTAAATTATTTTTGTGTATTTTTGTATATAGTTTTATACAAATATAGGTTATTTTATGTACGCATTTACATTATTTAATGTGTGTTTTGTATACATATTTTTATTCAAAGTTACTTTATTTTACGTTCATTTTTGGACATATATTTTTATGGAAATTAGCGTTATTTTATATGTATTTGTATATGTCATTTACAAATTTACATTATTTTATTGATATTTTGTTTATTTAGTTTGATACGAATTACATGATTATATGTAAAATCGTATCAAAATATATACACAGAATATTAATAAAATAATGTAAATTTGTATGAAAATTAAGATGCAAAATACCTATAAAATAACGCATTTTTTTTTAAATTATTGATACCAAAATACACATAAAATATTTCAATTTGTATTAAAATAAATATACAAAATGCACATACAATAAGGTAAATTTGTATTGAAATAGATATGCAAAATACATATAAAATAATGTAAATTTGTTTCAAAATATATATACGAATACACATAAAATAGCGTAGATTACTATAAAAAAAACATATACAAAATACACATAAAATTAAGTAAATACGTATAAAAAAAATGTATACAAAATACACATAAAATAATGTAAACTCGTATAAATGTATATAAACAATATACCAATGAAAGAATGTGTATTTGTATAAATATAAATATACAAAATGCACATAAAACAACGTAAATATATATAAAACTATATACATAAAATAACGCAAATTTCTGTAAAAATATATGTACAAAAATGAACATAAAATAAATTTGCATAAAAATATATATACAAAACACACATTAGATATTGTAAATGAGTATAAAAATATGTATAGAAAATACCTATGAAATAATCTAAATTCGTATCGAATTAAATTAAGAAAATACCAATAAAATAATGTAATTTTGGATGAAAATATATATTCAAAATACGCATAAAATAACCTAAGTACAAATACAAATATACACATAAAATATTGTATTTTGTATATACATTTCAATTTAAATTTAGCTTATTTTATCTGTATTTTGTATATCTATTTTCATATGAATTTAATTACTTCTGTGTTTTTTTGCATAGTTTTATACAAATTTACGTTATTTTATGTGTATTTTGTATATTTATATTTATACAAATACACATTCTTTTATTGGTATTTTGTTTATTTATTTTGATACGAATTTACATTATTTTATGCGTATTTTGTATACATTTTCTTATACGTATTTACTTCATTTTATGTGTATTTTGTATATATATTTTTATACAAATGTACGTTATTTTATGTGTATTCGTATATATATTTTGAAACATATTTACATTGTTTTATATGTATTTTCCATATCTATTTCAATACAGATTTACCTTATTGTATGTGTATTTTGTATATTTATTTTAATACAAATTAATTTTTTCATGTGTATTTTGGTATATATATTTTTTAAAAAAATGCGTTATTTAATGGGTATTTTGCATCTTTATTTTCATACAAATTTACATTGTTTTATTAATATTCTGTGTATTTATTTTGATACGATTTTACATTATTCTATTTGTGTTTTGTATATATTTTTTTATACATATTTACATTATTTAATGTGTATTTTAAAACAAATTTACGTTATTTTATGCGCATCTGTTAAAATATTTTGATACAAATTTACATTATTTTATGTATTTTGTATATATATTTCAATACAAATTTAGTTTATTTTATGTATATTTTGTATATCTATTTCCATTCCTATCAAGATAAATAATCAAAATAGCAATAAAATAATGTAAATTTGTATGAGAAAACATATACAAATACACATAAATTAATGTAAAAATAATGTAAATTCGTATCAATATAAATCAACAAAATACCAATAAAATAATATATATTTGAATGAAAATAGATTTACAAAATACACATAACATAACTAAAATTTGTATTGAAATATATACAAAAATACACAAAAATAATTTGAGTTTGTATGAAAATAGATATTCAAAATACACATAAAACTAGGTAAATTTCTTTTGGAATATATGGACAAAATACCCATAAAATATTGTAAATTTGTGTCAAAATATATAAACAAATTCAAATGAAATAACGTAAATTTGTATGAAAAATATATACAAAATACACATAGAATAATGTCAAATCGTATGAAAATGAATGAGCAGAATATCAATCAAATAACGTAAATTTGTATGAAAATAAAGATGCAAAATACATATAAAATAAAGCATATTTTTATAAAAATACATATACAAAAATACACATAGAATAATTAAATTTGTATTAAAATTAATATACAAAATGCATATACAATAAGAAAAATTTGTATTGAAAAAATATGCAAAATACACATAAAAGTGTAAATTTGTTTAAAAATCTATATACGAATAACAAAATATAACGTAGATTTCTATAGAAATATATATACAAAATACACATGAAATGACGTAAATACGTATAAAAATATATATACAAAATACACATTAAATAATTTAAATTCTCGTCAAAATAAATAAACAAAATATCAATAAAAGAATGTGTATTTGTATGAAAATAGATATACAAAATACTCATAAAATAACCTAAGTTTGTATAAAACTATATACAAAAATACACAAAAATAATTTAAATTTGTATGAAAATAAATATACAAAATACACATAAAATTAGGTAAATTTGTATTGAAATACATATACAAAATACACATAAAATAATGGAAGTTTGAATGAAAATATATAAACATATACACTTAAAATAACGTAAATTTGTATGAAATATATATAAAAAATACTAATTAAATAATATAAATATGTATAAAAAAATATATACAAAACACAAAAAGAATAATGTAAAATCGTATCAAAATAAATACACAGAATATTAATAAAATAATGTAAATTTGTATGAAAATAGATGCAAAATAGCCATAAAATAACGCATTTTTTATAAAAATATATATACCAAAATACACATAAAATATTAAATTTTGTATTAAAATAAATATAAAAAGTGCACATACTGTAAGGTGAATTTGTATTGAAATAGATATGCAAAATACATATAAAACAATGTAAATTTGTTTCAAAATATATATACGAATACACATAAAATAACGTTGATTTCTATAAAAATATATACAAAATACACATAAATGAAGTAAATACGTATAAAAAAAATGAATACAAAATACACATAAAAATCGTCTCAAAATAAATAAACAAAATTCCGATAAAAGAACGTATAGTTGTAGGAAAATAAATATACAAAATACACATAAAATTTGAATAAAAATATATTAAAAAAACCCAGAAAAATAAATCTCAATTTGTATGAAAATAGATATGCAAAATACACATATAATTAGTTAAATTTGTATTTAAATACATGTACAAAATACACATAAAATAATGTAAATTTGTATGAAATGAAAACAAATTCACATAAAATAACGTACATTTGTATAAAATAGATATACAAAATATACATAGAATAATGTAAAATCGTGTCAAAATAAATTCTCAGAATATCAATAAAATAATAAAATTTTGTATGAAAATAAAGATGCAAAATACCCATAAAATAAAGCATATTTTTTTTAAATACATATACAAGAATACATAGAATAATTAAATTTTATTAAAATTAATATACAAAATGCACGTACAATAAGGTAAATTTGTATTGAAAAAATATACAAAATGCACATAAAGCAATGTATATTTGTTTCAAAATATATATACGAATACACATAAAATAACGTATATTTCTATAGAAATATATATACAAAATACACATGAAATGACGTAAATACGTATAAAAATATGTATACACAATACACATTAAATAATGTAAATTCGCATCAAAATAAATAAACAAAATATCAATAAAATAATGTGTATTTGTATGAAAATAGATATACAAAATACACATAAAATATTGTAAATTTCTATATAACTCTATTAAAAAATACACAAAAATAATTTAAATTTGAATAAAAATATATATACAAAATACACATAAAACTAGTTAAATTTCTATTGAAATACATATACAAAATACACATAAAATTAAAAAAATACACAAAAATAATTTAAATTTGTTTAAAAATATATATACAAAATACACATAAAACTAATTAAATTTCTATTGAAATACATATACAAAATACACATAAAATAATGTAAATTTGAATGAAAATATATAAACAAAAACACTTAAAATAACGTAAATTTGTATGAAATATATATACAAAATACACATGAAATAACGTAAATACGTATAAAAATATGTATACACAATACACATTAAATAAAGTAAATTCGCATCAAAATAAATAAACAAAATTTCAATAAAAGAATGTGTATTTGTATGAAAATAGATATTCAAAATACACATAAAATATTGTAAATTTCTATAAAACTCTATTAAAAAAATACACAAAAATAATTTAAATTTGTTTAAAAATATATATACAAAATACACATAAAACTAGTTAAATTTCTATTGAAATACATATACAAAATACACATAAAATAATGTAAATTTGAATGAAAATATATAAACAAAAACACTTAAAATAACGTAAATTTGTATGAAATATATATAGAAAATACACATTAAATAATGTAAATATGTATAAAAAAATATATACAAAACACAAATAGAATAATGTAAAATAGTATCAAAATAAATACACAGAATATTAATAAAATAATGTAAATTTGTATGAAAATAAAGATGCAAAATACCCATAAAACAACGCATTTTTTATGAAAATATATATACCAAAATACACATAAAATATTTAAATTTGTATTACAATAAATATACAAAATGCACATACAATAAGGTAAATTTGTATTGAAATAGATATGCAAAATACACATTAAACAATGTAAATTTGTTTCAAAATATATATACGAATACACATAAAATAACGTAGATTTCTATAGAAATATATATACAAAATACACATAAAATGAAGTAAATACGTATAAGAAAATGTATACAAAATACACATAAAATAATGTAAATTCGTATCAAAATAAATAAACAATGCCAATAAAAGAATGTTTACTTGTATAAATATATATATATACAAAATACACATAAAATAACGTAAACTTGTATAAAACTATATACAAAAATAAAGAAAAATAATTAACTTTGTATGAAAATAGATATACAAAAGACACATAAAATAAGCTAAATTTGAATTGAAATATATATAGAAAATACATAAAATAATGTAAATTTGTATCAAAATATATATTCAAATACACATATAATAACGTAAATTTGTATAAAAATATATAAACAAAATATACATTAAATAATGTAAATACGTATAAAAGATATGTACGTAATGTAAAAATTTATAAAATTAAAGATGCAAAATACCCTTAAAATAACTCATATTTATAAAAAATATATATACAAAAATACACATTAAATAATTGAATTTGTGTTAAAATAAATATACAAAATACACATATAATAAGGTAGATTTTTATTGAAATAGATATGCAAAAAATACATAAAATAATGATTTTTTTATCAAAATATATACGAATACACACAATAAAATTACGTAAATTTATATTTATTTAAATACATAGAAAAATATATATACAAAATACACATTAAATAATGTAAATTCGTATCAAAATAAATAAACAAAATTTCCTCTAAAAGAATGTATATTTGTAGGAAAATATATATACAAAATACAAATAAAATAACTAAAAATTTGTATAAAATATATACAAAAATACACAGAAAATAATTTAAATTTGTTTGAAAATAGATATGCAAAATACACATGAAATTAGGCAAATTTTTATTGAAATACATATACAAAATACACATAAAATAATGTAAATTTGTATGAAAATATATAAACAAATACACATAAGATAACGTAAATTTCCATAAAATATTTGTACAAAATATACATTAAATAATGTAAATATGTCTAAAAATAAATATACAAAATACACAGAATAACGTAAAATCGTATCAAAATAAATAAACAGACTATCAATAAAATAATGTAAATTTGTATGAAAATAAAGATGCAAAATACCCATATAATAACGCATATTTGTTTAAAAATATATATACAAAAATATACATAAAATAATTAAATTTGTATCAAAATAAATATACAAAAGGCACATACAATAAAGAAAATTTGTATTGAAATAGATATACAAAATACTCATAAAATAACCTAAGTTTTTATAAAACTATATACAAAAATACACAAAAATAATTTAAATTTGTATGAAAATAAATATACAAAATACACATAAAATTAGGTAAATTTGTATTGAAATACATATACAAAATACACATAAAATAATAGAAGTTTGAATGAAAATATATAAACATATACACTTAAAATAACGTAGATTTGTATCAAATATATATACAAAATACTAATTAAATAATGTAAATATGTATAAAAAATATATAAAAAACAAAAAAAGAATAATGTAAAATCGTTTCAAAATAAATACACAGAATATTAATAAAATAATGTAAATTTGTATGAAAATAAAGATGCAAAATTCCCATAAAATAGCGCATTTCTTATAAAAATATATATACCAAAATACACATATCATATATATATTTGCATTGAAATAAATATACAAAATGCACATACAATAAGGTAAATTTGTATTGAAAGAGATATGCAAAAATACATATAAAACAATGTAAATTTGTTTCAAAATATATATACGAATACAAATAAAAAAACGTAGATTTCTATAAAAATATATATACAAAATACACGTAATATTAAGTAAATACGTAAAAAAAAAATGTATACAAAATACACATAAAATAATGTAATTTCGAATTAAAATAAATGTAAATTTGAATGAAAAAATATAAACAAATACACTTAAAATAACGTATATTTGTATAAAATATATATGCAAGATACATTTAATTAATGCAAATGTGTATAAAAAAAATATATACAAAAAACAAATAGAATAATGTAAAATCGTATGAAAATAAACACACAGAATATCAATAAAATAATGTAAATTTGTATGAAAATAAAGATGCAAAATTCCCAAAAATTATCGCATTTTTTATGAAAATATATTTACCAAAATACACAAAATATTTAAATTTGTATTGAAATAAATATACAAAATGCATATACAGTAAGGTAAATTTGTATTGAAAGAGATATTCAAAAATACATATAAAACAATGTAAATTTGTTTCAAAATATATATACGAATACACATAAAATAAAGTAGATTTCTATAGAAATATATATACAAAATACATATGAAATTATGTAAATATGTATAAAAATATATATACAAAATACATATCAAATAAAGTAAATTCGTGTCAAAATAAATAAACAAAATATCATGAAAAGAATGTGTATTTGTATGAAAATAGATAATAGATAATAATTTTTTATAAAATATATATGCAAGAAACACATTAAATAATGTAAATATGTATAAAAAAGTATATACAAAAAACAAATAGAATAATGTAACATCGTATCAAAATAAATACCCCGAATATTAATAAAATAATGTAAATTTTTATGAAAATAAAGATGCTAAATTCCCATAAAATAGCGCATTTCTTATAAAAATATAAATACCAAAATACACATAAAATATTTAAATCTGCATTGAAATAAATATACAAAATGCACATACAATAAGGTAAATTTGTATTGAAAGAGATATGCAAAAATACATATAAAACAATGTAAATTTGTTTCAAAATATATATACGAATACAAATAAAAAAACGTAGATTTCTATAAAAATATATACAAAATACACATAAAATTAAGTAAATACGTATAAAAAAATGTATACAAAATACACATAAAATAATGTAATTTCGAATTAAAATAAATGTAAATTTGAATGAAAATATATAAACAAATACACTTAAAATAACGTAAATTTGTATAAAATATATATGCAAGATACACATTAAATAATGTAAATGTGTATAAAAAAATATATACAAAAAACAAATAGAATAATGTAAAATCGTATCAAAATAAATACACAGAATATCAATAAAATAATGTAAATTTGTATGAAAATAAAGATGCAAAATTCCCAAAAATTATCGCATTTTTTATAAAAATATATATACCAAAATACACATAAAATATTTAAATTTGTATTAAAATAAATATACAAAATGCATATACAGTAAGGTAAATTTGTATTAAAAGAGATATTCAAAAATACATATAAAACAATGTAAATTTGTTTCATAATATATATACGAATACACATAAAATAAAGTAGGTTTCTATAGAAATATATATACAAAATACATATGAAATTATGTAAATACGTATAAAAATATATATACAAAATACATATCAAATAATGTAAATTCGTGTGAAAATAAATTAACAAAATATCATGAAAAGAATGTGTATTTGTATGAAAATAGATAATAGATAATAAATTTGTATAAAATATATATGCAAGATACACATTAAATAATGTAAATATGTATAAAAAAGTATATACAAAAAACAAATAGAATAATGTAAAATCGTATCAAAATAAATACACCGAATATTAATAAAATAATGTAAATTTGTATGAAAATAAAGATGCAAAATTATCATAAAATAGCGCATTTCTTATAAAAATATATATACCAAAATACACATAAAATATTTAAATTTGTATTGAAATAAATATACAAAATGCACATACAATAAGGTAAATTTGTATTGAAAGAGATATGCAAAAATACATATAAAACAATGTAAATTTGTTTCAAAATATATATACGAATACAAATAAAAAACGTAGATTTCATAAAAATATATATACAAAATACACATAAAATTAAGTAAATACGTATAAAAAATGTATACAAAATACATAATATAATGTAAATTCGATTTAAAATAAATAAACAAAATACCAATAAAAGAATGTGTATTTGGATAAATATAAATATACAAAATACATATACAAAATAAACATAAAATAAGGTAGATTTGTAATAAAATATATGTACAAAATACACATACTATAATGTAAATTTATATGAAAATATATATACAAATACACATAAAATACCATAAATTTGTATAAAAATATATTTTCAAAATAAATATTAAATAATGTAAAAGCGTATAAAAATATATATACAAAGTACATATAAAATAATGTAAATTCGTATCAATATAAATCAACAAAACACCAATAAAATAATATATATATGAATGAAAATAAATTTACAAAATACACATTACATAACTAATATTTGTATTAAAATATATACAAAAATACATATAAATAATTTGAGTTTGTATGAAAATAGATATACAAAATACACATAAAACTAAGTAAATTTCTTTTGAAATGTATATACAAAATAGCCATAAAATATTGTAAATTTGTGTCAAAATATATAAACAAATACACATAAAATAACGTAAATTTGTATGAAAAATATATACAAAATACACATAGAATAATCTCAATTCGTATCAAAATGAATGTGCAGAAAATCAATAAAGTAATGTAAATTTGTATGAAAATAAAGACGCAAAATACCCAAAAAATAAAGCATATGTTTATAAAAATACAGATACAAAAATACACATCGAATAATTAAATTTGTATTAAAATTAATATACAAAATGCGTATATAATAAGGTAAATTTGTATTGAAAAAATATGCAACATACACGTTTACTCATACAAATTTATATTATTTTATTGGTATTTTATTTATTTATTTTGATACGAATTACATGATTATATATGTATTTTGTACACATTTTTTTATACGTATTTACATTATTTAATGTGTATTTTGTTTATATATTTTCATATAAATTTACGTTATTATATGTGTATTTGTATAAATATTTTGATACAAATTTACTTTGTGTCATATAATTTGTATATATATTTCAATTCAAATTTAGCTTATTTTGTGTGTATTTTGTATATATTTTCCTACAAATTTAATTACTTCTGTATTTTGTATATAGTTTTATATAAATTTTCGTTATTTTATGTGTATTTTGTATATTTATATTTATACAAATACACATTCTTTTATTGGTATTTTGTTTATTTCTTTTGATACGAATTTACATTATTTTATGTGTATTTTGTATACATTTTTTTTATACGTATCTACTTCATTTTAAGTGTATTTTGTATATATATATTTATAGAAATCTACGTTATTTTATGTGTATTCGTATACATATTTTGAAACAAATTTACATTGCTTTATATGTATTTTGCATATCTATTTCAATACAAATTTACCTTATTGTATGTGTTTTTTATATATTTATTTTAATACAAATCTATTTTTTTTATGTGTATTACAAATTTAAATATTTTATGTGTATTTTGGTATATATATTTTTATAAGAATTGTGCTATTTGATTAGAATTTTGCATCTTTATTTCCATTCAAATTTATTAAAATCGGTGTATTTATTTTGATACGATTTAACATTATTCTATTTTTTTTTGTATATATTTTTTTTATACATATTTACATTATTTAATGTGTATCTTGCATATATATTTCATACAAATTTATTATCTATTATTTGATTTCATACAAATACACATTCTTTTCATGATATTTTTATTATTTATTTTGACACGAATTTACATTACTTAATATGTATTTTGTATATATATATATATATATATATATATATATATATATATATATATATATATATATATATATATATATATATATATATTTATTTATATATATATATATATATATATATATATATATATATATATATATATATATATATATATATATATACATATATATATATATATATATATATATATTTTTTTTTTATACGTATTTACATAATTTCATGTGTATTTTGTATTTCTATTTCTATAGAAATCTACGTTATTTTATGTGTATTCGTATATATATATTTTGAAACAAATTTACATTGTTTTATATGTATTTCTGAATATCTCTTTCAATACAAATTTACCTTACTGTATATGCATTTTGTATATTTATTTCAATACAAATTTAAATATTTTGTGTATTTTGGTATATATATTTTTAGAAAAAATGCGCTATTTTATGGGAATTTTGCATCTTTCTTTTCATACAAATTTACATTATTTTGTTATTTTTCTCTGTATTTATTTTGATACGATTTTACATTATTCTATTTCTTTTTTGTATATATATATTTTTTTATACACATTTATATTATTTAATGTGTATCTTGCATATATATTTTATAGAAATTTACGTTATTTAAGTGTATTTGTTTATATATTTTCATTCAAATTTACATTATTTTTTGTGTATTTTGTATATGTATTTCAATACAAATTTACCTAATTTTATGTGTATTTTGTATATTTCTTTTCATACAAATTTTAATTATTTTTGTGTATTTTTGTATATAGTTTTATACAAATTTAGGTTATTTTATGTACGCATTTACATTATTTAATGTGTGTTTTGTATATATATTTTAATGCAAATTTACTTTATTTTATGTGCATTTTTGTAAGTTTGTATTGAAATAGATATGCAAAATACATATAATACAATGTAAATTTGTTTCAAAATATATATACGAATACACATAAAATAACGTAGATTTCTATAAAAATATATACAAAATACACATAAAATGAAATAAACACGTATAAAAAAATGAATACAAAATACACATAAAATAATGTAAAATCGTATCAAAATAAATAAACAAAATAGCAATAAAAGAATGTGTATTTGTATAAATATGAATATACAAAATACACATAAAATATCGTAAATTTGTATAAAACTATATACAAAAATACACAGAAGTAATTAAATTAAATAAATGTTAAATAATGTAAATGCGTATAAATATATATATACAAAGTACATATAAAATAATACAAATTTAATTATTCTATGTGTATTTTTGTATATGTAATTTCATAAAAAAATGCTTTATTTTATGAGTATTTTGCATCTTTATTTTCAAACAAATTTACTTTATTTTATTGATATTCTGTGTATTTATTTTGATACGATTTTACATTATTCTATGTATATTTTTTATATATATTTCATACAAATGAACGTTATTTTATGTGAATTTGTTTTTATTTCATACATATTTACATTATTTCATGTGTATTTTGTACATGTATTTAAATCCAAAATTAACTAATTATATGTGTATTATGTATATCTATTTTCATACAAATCGAAATTAATTTTGTGTATTTTAGTATATATTTTTATTCAAATTTTCGTAATTTTATGTGTATTTTGTATATTTATTTTCCTACAAATATACGTTCTTTTATCGGAATTTTGTTTATTTATTTTGATACGAATTTTCATTATTTTAGGTGCATGTATATATATGTATATATATATATATATATATATATATATATATATATATATATATATATATATATATATATATATATATATATATATATATATATATATATATATATATATATATATATATATATATATATATATATATATATCTTTTATACTTATTTACATAATTTTATATGTATTTCGAATATGTATTTTCATAGAAATTTACTCTATTTTATGTGTATTCGTATATATATTTTGATACAAATTTACATTATTTATGTGTATTTCGCATATCTATTTCAATACAAATTTTCTTTATTGTATTGGCCTTTTGTATATTTATTTTAATACAAATTTAATTATTTTATGTGTATTTTTGTATATATATTTTTAAACAAATATGCGTTATTATATGGGTATTTTGCATCTTTATTTTCATACAAATTTACATTATTTTATTGATAGTCTGTTTATTTATTTTGATACGATTTTACGTTATTCTCTGTATTTTGTATATATATCTTTAGACATATTTACATTATTTAATGTATATTTTGCACATATATTTTATGGTAATTTACGTTATCTTATGTGTATTTGTTTATATATTTTCACAAATTTACATTATTTTATGTGTATTTTGTATATCTATTTCAATACAAATTTGCCCAATTTCATGTGTATTTTGCATATCTATTTTCAAACAAATTTAAATTATTTTCTGTGTATTTTTGTATATATTTTTATACAAATTTTTGTTATTTTATTTGTATTTTGTATATATATTTTCCTACATATATACATTCTTTTAGAGGAAATTTTGATTATTTATTTTGATACGAATTTACATTATTTTATGTGTATTTTCTTTATATATTTTTCTATGTATTTACATTATTTTATGTGTATTTTGTATATATATTTTCATAAAAATTTACGTAATTTTATTGTGTGTATTCGTATATATTTTCATAAAAAACCTCATTATTTGATGTGTTTTTTGCATATCTATTTCAATTAAAATCTACCTTATTGTATGTGTATTTTGTATATTTATTTTAACACAAACTCAATTATTTGATGTGTATTTTTGTATATATATTTTTTTAAATATGAGTTATTTTATGGGTATTTTGCATCTTTAATTTTATAAATTTTTAAATTACGTACATATCTTTTATACGTATTTACATTATTTAATGTGTATTTTGTTTATATATTTTGATACAAATTTACGTTATTATATGTGTATTTGAATATATATTTTGATACAAATTTACATTATTTTCTGTATTTTCTATATTTATTTCAATTCAAATTTAGCTTATTTTATGTGTCTTTTGTATATCTATTTGTTTATTTTTGTATATAGTTTTATACAATTTTACGTTATTTTATGTGTATTTTGTATATTTATATTTATACAAGTAAACATTTTTTTATTGGCATCTAGTTTATTTATTTTGATACGAATTTACATTATTTTATGTGTATTTTGTATACATTTTCTTATACGTATTTACTTCATTTGATGTGTATTTTGTATATATATTTCTATAGAAATCTACGTTATTTAATGTGTATTCGTATATATATTTTGAAACAAATTTACATTGTTTTATGCGTATTTTGCATATCTATTTCAATACAAATTTACCTTATTGTATGTGCATTTTGTATATATATTGTAATACAAATTTAAATATTTTATGTGTATTTTGGTATATATATTTTCATAAAAAATGCGTTGTTTTATGGGTATTTTGCATCTTTATTTTCATACATATTTACATTATTTTATTAATATTCTGTGTATTTATTTTGATACTATTTTACATTATTCTATTTGTGTTTTGTATATATTTTTTGATACATATTTACATTATTTAATGTGTATTTTCTATATATATTTCATACAAATTTTCGTTATTTTAAGTGTATTTGTTTATATATTTTCATTCAAATTTACATTATTTGATGTGTATTTTGTATATGTATTTCAATAGAAATTTAACTTGTTTTATGTGTATTTTGTATATATATTTTTATACAAATTTAAATTATTTTTGTGTATTTTTTTAATAGTTTTATACAAATTTACAATATTTTATGTGTATTTTCTATATCTATTTTCATACAAATACATATAAGAAAATGTATACAAAATACACTTAAAATAATGTAAATTTGAATGAAATTATATAAACAAATACACTTAAAATAACGTTAATTTGTATAAAATATATATAAAAAATACACATTAAATTATGAAAATATGTATAAAAAATATATACAAAACACAAATAGTATAACGTTATTTTATGTGAATTTGTTTTCATTTCATACAAATTTACATTATTTTATGTGTATTTTGTACATGTATTTAAATACTAATTTAACTAATTATATGTGTATTTTGTATATCTATTTTCATACAAATTGAAATTTATTTTTTTGTTTTTTTGTATATATTTTTATTGAAATTTTCGTAATTTTATGTGTATTTTGTATATTTATTTTCCTACAAATATACGTTCTTTTATCGGAATTTTGTTTATTTATTTTGATACGAATTTTCATTTTTTTAGGTGTATTTGATATATATATTTTTATACTTATTTACATAATTTTATATGTATTTTGAATATATATTTTCATAGAAATTTACTCTATATGTATATTAATGTATAAATATTTTGATACAGATTTACATTATTTTATGTATTTTGTATGTACATTTCAATTCAAATTTAGCTTATTTTAGCTGTATTTTGTATATATTTTCACAAATTTAATAACTTCTGTGTATTTTGTATATAGTTTATAGAAATTTACGATATTTTATGTGAATTTTGTATATTTATATTTATACAAATACACTTTATTTTACTAGTATTTTGTTTATTTATTTTGATACGATTTTAATGTGTATTTTGTGTTCATTTTTTTATACGTTTTTACTTCATTTTATGTGTATTTTGTATATATTTTTATAGAAATCAACGTTATTTTATGTGTATTCGTATATATATTTTGAAACAAATTTACATTGTTTTATATGTATTTTGCATATCTATTTCAATACAAATTTACCTTACAGTATGTGCATTTTTTATATTTATTTTAACACAAATTTTAATATTTTATGTGTATTTTGGTATATATATTTTTATAAAAGCGTTATTTTATGGCTATTTTGCATCTTTATTTTCATACACATTTACATTATTTAATTAATATTCTGTGTATTTATTTTGATACGATTTTACATTATTCTATTTCTGTTTTGAATATATTTTTTTATACATATTTACATTATTTAATTAGTATTTTGTATATATATTTGAAACAAATTTACGTTATTTTAAGTGTATATGTTTATATATTTTCATTCAAATTTCCATTATTTATGTGTATTTTGTATATGTATTTCAATACAAATTTACCTAATTTTATGTGTATTTTGTATATTTATTTTCATACAAATTTAAATTATTTTTGTGCATTTTGTATATAGTTTTATACAAACAGGTTATTTTATGAGTATTTTGTATATCTATTTTCATACAAATACACATTCTTTTAGTGATATTTTGTTTATTTATTTTGACTAGAATTAAAATTATTTAATGTGTATTTTTTATATATATTTTATATGTATTTACATCATTTCATGTGTATTTTGTATATATATTTCATAGAAATGTACGTTATATTATGTGTATTCGTATATAGATCTTTAAACAAATTTACACTTTATGTATTTTGCTTATTTTTCAATACAAATTTACCTAATTGTATATGCATTTTGTATATTAATTTTAATACAAATTTAATTATTCTATGTATTTTTGTATATGTATTTTATAAAATATGCTTTATTTTATGGGTATTTTGCATCTTTATTTGCATACAAATTTACGTTATTTTATTGATATTCTGCTCATTCATTTTGATACGATTTGACATTATTTTATGTGTATTTGTTTATATATTTTGACACAAATTTACAATATTTTATGGGTATTTTGTATATATATTTCAAAAGAAATTTACCTAGTTTTATGTGTATTTTGAATATCTATTTTCATACAAACATAAATTATTTTTATGTATTTTTGTATATATTTCAATACAAATTTTAGCTATGTTATGTGTATTTTGTAAATCTATTTTCATTCAAATATATATTATTTTATTTGTATTTTGTTGATTTATATTGATACGAATTTACATTATTTTATATGTACTTTTTATATATATTTTTATACGCATTTACATTATTTAATATTTATTTTGAATATATAATTTTATACAAATTCATGGTATTTTATGTGTATTTGTATATATATTTTCATGTAAATTTACATTATTTTATGAGTATTTTGTACATATATTTCATTACAAATTTACCTTATTTTATGTTTATTTAAAAAAATATATACATAACACAAATAGAATATTGTAAAATAGTATCAAAATAAATACACAGAATATTAATAAAATAATGTAAATTTGTATGAAAATAAGGATGCAAAATACCCATAAAACAACGCATTTTTTATGAAAATATATATACCAAAATGTACATAAAATATTTAAATTTGTATTACAATAAATATACAAAATGCACATACAATAAGGTAAATTTGTATTGAAATAGATATGCAAAATACATATAAAACAATGTAAATTTGTTTCAAAATATACATACGAATACTCATAAAATAACGTAGATTTCTATAAAATATATATACAAAATACACATAAAATGAAGTAAATACGTATAAGAAAATGTATACAAAATACACATAAAATAATGTAAATTTCGTATCAAAATAAATAAACTAAATACCAATAAAAGAATATTTACTTGTATAAATATAAATATACAAAATACACATAAAATAACGTAAAATTGTATAAAACTATATACAAAATAAACAAAATAATTAAATTTGTATGAAAATAGATATATAAAAGACATAAAATAAGCTAAATTTGAATTGAAATAAATATAGAAAATACATAAAATAATGTAAATTTTATCAAAATATATATTCAAATACACATATAATAACGTAAATTTGTATAAAAATATATAAATAAAATACACATTAAATAATGTAAATACGTATAAAAGATATGTACGTAATGTAAAAATTTATATAATTAAAGATGCAAATTACCCATAAAATATATTTAAAAAAAATATATACAAAAATACGCATAAAATAATTAAATTTGTATTAAAATAAATATACAAAATACACATACAATAAGGTAGATTTTATTGAAATAGATATGCAAAAACACATAAAATAATGAAAATTTTTATCAAAATATATACGAATACACACAATAAAATTACGTAAATTTTTATGAAAATATATATACAAAATACATATAAAATAATGTAAATACATAGAAAAATATATATACAAAATACACATAAAATAATATAAATTCGTATCAAAATAAATAAACAAAATTTCCTCTAAAAGAATGTATATGTGTAGGAAAATATATATACAAAATACAAATAAAATTAAAAAAATTTGTATAAATAATATACAAAATACACAAAAATAATTTAAATTTGTTTGAAAATAGATATGCAAAATACAAATGAAATTAGGCAAATTTTTATTGAAATACATATACAAAATACACATAAAATAATGTAAATTTGTATGAAAATATATAAACAAATACACATAAGATAACGTAAATGTCCATAAAAAATATGTACAAAATATACATTAAATAATGTAAATATGTCTAAAAATCTATATACAAAATACCCAGAATAACGAATAATCGTATCAAAATAAATAAACAGACAATCAATAAAATAATGTAAATTTGTATGAAAATAAAGATGCAAAATACCCATATAATAACGCATATTTGTTTAAAATATATATACAAAATACACATAAAATAATTAAATTTGCATCAAAATAAATATACAAAAGGCACATACAATAAAGAAAATTTGTATTGAAATAGATATGAAATACACATAAATAATGTAAATTTGTATCAAAATATATATACGAATACACATAAAATAGAGTAGATTTCTATGAAAATATATATTCAAATACATATAAAATTATGTAAATAAGTATAAAAATATATATATCAAATACATATAAAATAATGAAACTCGTACTCGTGAAAAATAAATAAACAAAATTCCGATAAAAGAACGTATATTTGTAGGAAAATAAATATATAAACAAAATTCTACATAAAATTACGAAAATTTGAATAAAAATATATACTAAAATAAAAATTTTTAATTTGTATAAAATATAGATATACATATACACATATAATTAGTTAAATTTGTATTTAAATACATGTACAAAATACAATACATATAATGTAAATTTGTATATGAAAATGAAACAAATTCACATAAAATATTCATTTGTATGAAATATATATACAAAATATATATAGAATAATGTAAAATCGTATCAAAATAAATACACAGAATATGAATTAAATAATGTAAATTTGTATGAAAATAAAGATGCAAACAGCATACCCAAAAAACTTGCTTTTTTTTATGAAAATACAAAAATACACGTAGAATAATTAAATTTGTATTAAAATTAATATACAAAATGCACGTACAATAAGGTAAATTTATATTGAAAAATATGCAAAATACATAAAACAAATGTATATTTGTTTCAAAATATATATATGAATACATATAAAATAACATATATTTCTATATAAATATATATATATAAAATACACATGAAATTACGTAAATACGTATAAAAATATATATACACAATACACATTAAATAATGTGAATTCGCGTCAAAATAAGTAATATCAATAAAAAATGTGTATTTGTATGAAAATAGATATACAAAATACATAAAATATTTTAAATTTATATAAAACTCTTTTATAAAAATATATATACCAAAATAATAAAATTTTAAATTTGTATTACAATAAATATACAAAATGCACATACAATAAGGTAGATTTATATTGAAATAGATATGCATACATATAAAACAATGTAAATTTGTTTCAAAATATATATACCAATACACATAAATAACGTAGATTACTATAAAAATATATATACAAAATACACATTAAAAGAAGTAAATATATAAAAATATACAAATATACACATAAAATAATTAAATTTGTATTAAAATAAATATACAAAATCCACATACAATAAGGTAAATCTATATGAAAATGATATGCAAAATAAACATAAAATAATGTAAATTTGAATCAAATCATATACGAATACACACAATAAAATAACGTAAATTAAATATATATACAAAATACACATAAAATAATGTAAATACGTAGAAAAATATATATACAAAATACACATAAAATTATGTAAATTCTTATGAAAATAAATGAACAAAATTCCACTAAAAGAATGTATATTTGAAGAAAATATAAATACAAAATACAAATAAAATAACTAAAATTTGTATAAAAATATACAAAAATTACATAAAAATAATTTAAATTTGTTTGAAAATAGATATGCAAAATACACATAAAATTAGGCAAATCTGTATTGAAATACATATACAAATTACACATAAAATATTGTAAATTTGTATGAAAATATATAATCAAATACACATAAAATAGCGTAAATTTATATAAAATATATATACAAAATATACATTAAATAATGTAAATGTGTATAAAAATATATACAAAATACACATAGAATAATGTAAAATCGTATCAAAATAAATAAACATATATAAAAAATATAATGTAAATAAAGATGTAAATACGTTCAATAATAACGCATATTTTTACAAAATACACATAAAATAATTAAATTTTTTAAAATAAATATACAAAATACATACAATATGGTAAATTTGTATTGAAATAGATATGCAAAATAAACATAAATAATGTAAATTTGTATAAAAATATATATACGAATACCCAAAATAGAGTAAATTTCTATGAAAATATATATTCAAAACACAAATAAAATGATATAAATAAGTATAAAAATACATATATCAAATACACCTAAAATAATGTAAATGTATAAAAATAAATAAACAAAATTACGATAAAAGATGCAAGATACATTAAATAATGTAAATATTTAAAAAATAATATATACAAAAAAAATTGAATAATGTGAAATCGTATCAAAATAAATAAACTGAATATTAATAAAATAATGTAAATTTGTATGAAAATAAAGATGCAAAATTCCCATCAAATAGCGCATTTTATTTATAAAAATATGTATACCAAAATACATAAAATATTTAAATTTGTATTGAAATAAATATACAAAATGCACATACAATAAGGTAAATTTGTATTGAGAGAGATATGCAAAATACATATAAAACAATGTAAATTTGTTTCAAAATATATATATGAATTCATATAAAATAACGTAGATTTCTATAAAATATATATACTAAATACACATAAAATTAAGTAAATACGTATAAAATAGATATACAAAATACACATAGAATAATGTAAAATTGTTTAAAAAAACAGAATATAAATAAAATAATGTAAATTTGTATGAAAATAAAATGCAAAATACCCATAAAATAAGGCATATTTTATAAAATACATATACAAAATACACATAGCATAATTAAATTTGTATTAAAATTAATATACAAAATGCATATACAATAAGGTAAATTTGTATTGAAAAATATACAAAATACACATAAAACAGTGTAAATTTATTTCAAAATCTATATACGAATACTATAAATCAACGTAGATTTATAGAAATATATATACAAAATACATCCAAAATACTTTAATTTGTATGAATAAATATACAAATACATGTATTTTGTATATCTATTTCACACAAATTTAGTTACTTTTGTGTATTTTTGCATATAGTTTTATATAAATTTACGTTATTTTATTTGTATTTTGTATTTATATTTATACAATACATTACCTTTTATTAGTATCTTTATTTATTTATTTTCATACGAGTTTACATTTATTTTATGTATTTTGTATACCTTTTTTGCTAGTATTTACTTCATTTTTATGTGTTTGTATATTTATTTTCATAGAAATCTACGTTATTTTGCATGTATTCATATATTGTTATTTTGAAAAAATTTACATAGCTTTAGTATATATTTTGCATATCTATTTCAATACAAATTTACCTTTTATTGTATGTGCATTTTATATTTATTTTTAATACAAATTAAAATATTTTATGAGTGTCTCGGTATATATATTTTTATAAAAAACACATTTTATAGGTATTTTGCATCTTTTAATTTTCATACAAATTTACATTATTTCATTAATATTCTGTGTATTTATATTGATACGATTTTATATTATTCTATTTGTATTTTGTATATATATTTTATACATATAATTACATTATTTAAATGTGTATTTTATATATATTTTTATACAAATTTATTTTTTATTTTTAAGTGTATTTGTTTATATATTATTTTCAATTTCATTATTTTATGTGTATTTTGTAAATGTATTTCACACAAATTACCTAATTTTATGTATTTTGCATTTTTATTTTCATGTCAAATTTACATTTTATTTATATCTCCGTTTATTTTTTTTTTAACAATTTTACATTATTCTATATGTATTTTTTTTATATTTTTACACGCATTTACTTCAATTTTATGTGTTTTGTATATATATTTTTTATAAAATTCATGTTTATGTACTGCATATTTTGAAACAATTTCAGCTTACATGGCTTGCATGTCTCACATGCTTGCCTGAGCATGTGCATTTGGTTTAGCTAACAATTTTATGTGTATTTGCATATATATAAATGCAAGCATGCATCTCTATTTATATTCCGTGTATTCTCACTTCATTTTTTGTATATATTTTTTACATATTTACATTGAGAGTTTAATGGTACCTGCATATATTTCATACAAATTTATTATCTATTATTTATTTCATACAACACACATTCTTTTTCATTTGTTTATTTATTTGACACGAATTTGCTCTGTAGACATGTATTTTATATATTTATATCGCACACTTTCATGCGTGTATTTTGCACACATTTACAGAAATCCACGTTATTTTATGCGTATTCGTATTATATTGAAACAAATTTTGTTTTATATGTATTTGAATATCTTCAATACATATTTCATTTTATTGGTATATGCATTTTGGTATATTTATTTCCAATACAAATTTAAAATTTTATGTGCATTGGATATATATATATATTTATAAAAATGCGCTATTTTATACGTAAATTTTATGAAAATATATACAAAATACACATTAAATAATGTAAATACATAGAAAAATATATACAAAATACACATAAAAATCGTATAAAAATAAATAAACAAAATTTCCTCTAAAAGAATATATATTTGTAGGAAAATATATATACAAAATACAAATAAAATAACAAAATTTGTTTAAAAATATATACAAAAATACACAAATTTTTTTTTAAATTTGTTTGAAAATAGATATGCAAAGTACACATGGAATTAGGCAAATTTTTATTGAAATACATATACAAAATACACATAAAAAAATGTAAATTTGTATGAAACTATATAAACAAATACACATAAGATAACGTAAATTTCCATAAAATATATGTACAAAATATACATTAAATAATGTAAATATGTCTAAGAATATATATACAAAATACACAGAATAACGTAAAATAGTATCAAAATAAATAAACAGACTATCAATAAAATAATGTAAATTTGCATGAAAATAAAGATGCAAAATACCCATATAATAACGCATATTTGTTTAAAATATATATACAAAATACACATAAAATAATTAAATTTGTATAAAATTAAATATACAAAAGACAAATACAATAAAAATTGTATTGAAACAGATATGAAGAAATAAACACATAATGTAAATTTGTATCAAAATACATATACGAATACACATAAAATAGAGTAAATTTATATAAAATATATATATAAAATATATATATATATATATATATATATATATATATATATATATATATATATATATATATATATATATATATATATATATATATATATATATATATATATATATATATATATATATATATATATATATATATATATATATGTATATATGTATATATATATATATATATATATATATATATATATATATATATACATATATACATATATATATATAAATACACCTAAATAAATGAAATTCATTATCAAAATCAAATAAACAGAATTTAATAAAAACAGTACAAATTACATTTTTTTATGTATTTTGTTTGTGTATTTACATATTTTTGAAACAAATATCATGAACATATGTGTTTGCATATCTATTTTGGGTATTCTGTATTTATTTTTGTTACACATAGAATAATGTAAAATCGTATCAAAATAAGTACACAGAATATCAATAAAATAATATAAATTTGTATGAAAATAAAGATGCAAAATACCCGTAAAATAAAGCATATTTTTTTTTAAAATACATATACAAAAATACACTTAGAATAATTAAATTCGTATTAAGATTAATATACAAAATGCACATACAATAAGGTAAATTTGAATTGAAAAAATATGCAAAATACACATAAAAGTGTAAACTTGTTTCAAAATCTATATACGAATACACATAAAATAACGTTGATTTCTATAGAAATATAAATACAAAATACACATGAAATGATGCAAATACGTATAAAAATATATATACAAAATACACATTAAATAATGTAAATTCGCGTCAAAATAAATAAACAAAATATCAATAAAAGAATGTGTATTTTTATGAAAATAGATATACAAAATACACATAAAATAACCTAAATTTGTATGAAAATAAATATACAAAATACACATAAAATTAGGAATATTTGTATTGAAATACATATACAAAATACAATCAGATTAATGTAAAATCGTATCAGAATAGATACACAGAATATTAATAAAATAATGCAAATTTGTATGAAAATAAAGAGGCAAAATACCCATAAAATAACACATTTTTTACAAAAATATATATACCAAAATACACATAAAAAAATTAAATTTGTATTAAAATAAATATATAAAAAACACATACAATTAGGTAAATTTGTATTGAAATAGATATGCAAAATACATATAAAACAATGTAAATTTGTTTCAAAATATATATACGAATACACATAAAATAACGTTGATTTCTATAAAAATATATATACAAAATACACATAAAATGAAGTAAATACGTATAAAAAATGTATGCAAAATACACATAAAATAATGTAAATTCGTATCAAAATAAATATAAAAAATACCAATAAAATAATGTGTATTTGTATAAATATAAATATACAAAATACACACAAATACACATAAAATACCATGAATTTGTATAAAATATATATTCAAAATAAATATTAAATAATGTAACAGCGTATAAAAATATATATACAAAGTACATATAAAATAATGTAAATTCGTATCAATATAAATCAACAAAACACCAATAAAATAATATATATTTGAATGAAAATAAATTTAAAAATACACAAAACATAACTAAAATTTGTATTAAAATATATACAAAAATACATAGAAATAATTTGAGTTTGTATGAAAATAGATATACAAAATACACATAAAACTAGGTAAATTTGTTTTGAAATGTATATACAAAATAGCCATAAAATATTGTAAATTTGTGTCAAAATATATAAACAAATACACATAAAATAACGTAAATTTGTATGAAAAATATATACAAAATACACATAGAATAATGTCAATTCGTATCAAAATGAATGAGCAGAATATCAATAAAATAATGTAAATTTGTATGAAAATAAAGATGCAAAATACCCAAAAAATAAAGCATATGTTTATAAAAATACAGATACAAAAATACACATCGAATAATTAAATTTGTATTAAAATTAATATACAAAATTCGTATATAATAAGGTAAATTTGTATTGAAAAAAAATGCAACATACACGTTTACTCATACAAATTTATATTATTTTATTGCTATTTTGTTTATTTATTTTGATACGTATTACATGATTATATGTGTAGTTTGTACACATTTTTTTATACGTATTTCCATTATTTAATGTGTATTTTGTTTATATATTTTCATAAAAATTTATGTTATTATATGTGTATTTGTATAAATATTTTTATACAAATTTACTTTATTTCATGTATTTTGTATATATATTTCAATTCAAATTTAGCTTATTTTGTGTGTATTTTGTATATATTTTCATACAAATTTAATTACTTCTGTGTATTTATGTATAGTTTTATATAAATTTACGTTATTTTATGTGTATTTTGTATATTTATATTTATACAAATACACATTCTTTTATTGGTATTTTGTTTATTTATTTTGATACGAATTTACATTATTTTATGTGTATTTTTTTTTATACGTATTTACTTCATTTATAGTATTTTATATATATATATATATATATATATATATATATATATATATATATATATATATATATATATATATATATAGATAGATATAGATATAGATATATATATTTATAGAAATCTACGTTATTTTATGTGTATTCGTATACATATTTTGAAATAAATTTACATTGCTTTATATGTATTTTGCATATCTATTTCAATACAAATTTACCTTATTGTATGTGTTTTTTATATATTTATTTTAATACATATCTAATTTTTTTATGTGTTTTTTGGTATATATATTTTTATAAATAAAAAAAAATGCGTTATTTTATGGGTATTTTGCCTCTTTATTTTCATACAAATTTACATTATTTTATTAATATTCTGTGTATTTATTTTGATACGATTTTACATTATTCTATTTGTGTTTTGTATATATTATTTTATACAAATTTAAGTTATTTTAAGTGTATTTGTTTATGTATTTTCATTCAAATTTACATTATTTTATGTGTATTTTGTATATGTATTTCCATACAAATTTACCTAATTTTATGTGTATTTTGTATATTTATTTTCATACAAATTTAAAATATTTTTGTGTATTTTTTGTATATAGTTTGATACAAATATAGGTTATTTTATGTGTATTTTGAATATCTATTAAATATATATACAAAATACATATGAAATTATGTAAATACGTATAAAAATATATATACAAAATATCATGAAAAGAATGTGTATTTGTATGAAAATAGATAATAGATAATAAATTTGTATAAAATATATATGCAAGATACACATTAATTAATGTAAATATATATAAAAAAGTATATACAAAAAACAAATAGAATAATGTAAAATCGTATCAAAATAAATACACCGAATATCAATAAAATAATGTAAATATGTATGAAAATAAAGATGCAAAATTCCCATAAAATAGCGCATTTCTTATAAAAATATATATACCAAAATACACATAAAATATTTAAATTTGTATTGAAATAAATATACAAAATGCACATACAATAAGGTAAATTTATATTGAAAGAAATATGCAAAAATACATATAAAACAATGTAAATTTGTTTCAAAATATATATACGAATACAAATAAAAAAACGTAGATTTCTATAAAAATATATATACAAAATACTCATAAAATTAAGTAAATACGTATAAAAAAATGTATTCAAAATACACATAAAATAATGTAAATTCGAATTAAAAAAAATAAAAAATACCAATAAAAGAATGTGTATTTGGATAAATATAAATATACAAAATACACATACAAAATAAACATAAAATAAGGTAGATTTGTTATAAAATATATGTACAAAATACACATACAATAATGTAAATTTATATGAAAATATATATACAAATACACATAAAATACCATGAATTTGTATAAAAATATATATTCAAAATAAATATTAAATAATGTAAGAGCGTATAAAAATATATATACAAAGTACATATAAAATGAAAATTAAGATGCAAAATACCTATAAAATAACGCATTTTTTATAAATTATTGATATAAAAATACACATAAAATTTTTGAACTTGTATTAAAAAAATATACAAAATGCACATACAATAAGGTAAATTTGTATTGAAATAGATATGCAAAATACATACAAAATAATGTAAATTTGTTTCAAAATATATATACGAATACACATAAAATAACGTAGATTTCTATAAAAATACATATACAAAATACACATAAAATTAAGTAAATACGTATAAAAAAATGTATACAAAATACACATAAAATAATGTAAATTCGTATAAATGTAAATAAACAATATACCAATAAAAGAATGTGTATTTGTATAAATATAAATATACAAAATGCACATAAATTAACGTAAATTTATATAAAACTATATACATAAAATAACGCAAATTTCTATAAAAATATATGTACAAAAATAAACATTAGATAAATTTGCATAAAAATATATATAAAAAAACACATATTAGATAATGTACATGAGTATAAAAATATGTATCCAAAATACCTATGAAATAATCTAAATTCGTATCGAATTAAATTAAGAAATACCAATAAAATAATATAATTTTGGATGAAAATATATATACAAAATACACATAAAATAACCTAAATACAAATACAAATATACACATAAAATAATTTTAAATTGAATGAAATAAATATACAAAATAAACATAAAATAAGGTAACCTAAAGATAACCTAACATAACCCAAATACAAATACAAAAATACACATTAAATAATTTTAAATTGAATGAAATAAATATACAAAATAAGCATAAAATAAGGTAAATTTGTAATAAAATATATGTAAGAATACACTTAAAATAATATAAATTTGTATGAAAATATATATGCAAATACACATAAAATAACATGAATTTGTATAAAATTTGTTTCAAAATATATTCGAATACACACAATAAAATAACGTAATTTTTTATGAAAATGTATATATAAAATACACATAAAATAATTTAAATACGTAGAAAAATATATATACAAAATACACATAAAATAATGTAAATTCGTAAAAAATTAAATACACAAAATTCCAATAAAAGAATGTATATTTGTAGGAAAATATATATACAAAAAACAAATAAAATAACTAAAATTAGTATAAAATTATATACAAAAATATATAAAAATAATTTAAATTTGTTTGAAAATAGATATGCAAAATACACATAAATTTAGGCAAATTTGTATTGAAATACATATACAAAACTCACATAAAATAATGTAAATTTGTATGAAAATATATAAACAAATACATATAAAATAACGTTAATTTGGATAAAATATATATACAAAATATACATTAAATATTTTAAATATGTATAAAAATATATTATATTATATAAATTTTTATTGATATTTGCGTTATTTATGTGTATTTTGTATATGTTTTCTCATAGAAATTTACATTATTTTATTGGTATTTTGTCTATTTATTTTGATACGAATTACATGATTATTTGTGTATTTTGTACATTTTTTTTATACGTATTTACATTATTTAATGTGTAGTTTGTTTATATATTTTTATACAAATTTACGTTATTATATGTGTATTTGTATAAGTATTTTGATACAAATTTACATTATTTTATGTATTTTGTATTTATATTTCAATTCAAATTTAGCTTATTATATGTGTATTTTGTATATCTATTTATTTTAATACAAAATCAAATATTTTATGTTTTTTCGTATATATATTTTTATAAAAAAATGCGTTATTTTATGGGTATTTTGCATCAATTTTCATACAAATTTACATTATTTTATTAATATTTTCTGTATTTATTTTGATACGATTTTACATTATTTTATTTGTGTTTGTTTATATTTTTTTATACATATTTACATTATTTAATGTGTTTTTTGTATATATATTTGATACATATTTACGTTATTTTAAGTTATTTCATGTGTATTTGTTTATATATTTTGACACAAATTTACAATATTTTATGGGTATTTTGTGTATATATTTCAAAAGAAATTTACCTAGTTTTATGTGTATTTTGAATATCTATTTTCATACAAACTCAAATTATTTTTATGTATTTTTGTATATATTTCAATAGAAATTTTAGTTATGTTATGTGTATTTTGTAAATCTATTTTCATTCAAATATATATTATTTTATTGGTATTTTGTTGATTTATATTGATACGAATTTACATTATTTTATATGTACTTTGTATATTTTTTTATACGCATTTACATTATTTAATATTTATTTTGAATATATAATTTTATACAAATTCATGGTATTTTATGTGTATTTGTATATATATTTTCATATAAATTTACATTATTTTATGTGTATTTTGTAAATATATTTCATTACAAATTTACCTTATTTTATGTTTATTTTGTATGTGTATTTTGTACATTTATATTTATACAAATACACATTCTTTTATTGGTATTTTGTTTATTTATTTTGTTTCGAGTTTACATTATTTTATGTGTATTTTGTTTACATTTTTTTATACGTATTTACTTAATTTTATGTGTATTTTGTATATATATTTTTATAGAAATCTACGTTATTTTATGTGTATTCGTATATATATTTTGAAACAAATTTACATTGTTTTATATGTATTTTTGCATATCTCTTTCAATAGAAGCTTACCTTATTATATGTGCATTTTGTATATTTATTTCAATAGAAATTTAAATATTTTTTGTGTATTTTGGAATATATATTTTTATAAGAAATGCGCTATTTGATGGAAATTTTGCATCTTTATTTTCATACAAATTTTTATTATTTTATTAATATTCGGTGTATTTATTTTGATACAATTTTGCATTATTCTATTTTTTTTTGTATATATATTTTTGTGTATTTTTGTATATAGTTTTATACAAATTTAGGTTATTTTATGTACGCATTTACATTATTTAATGTGTGTTTTTATATATATTTTTATGCATATTTACTTTATTTTATGTGCATTTTTGTACATATATTTTTTTAGAAATCTGCGTTATTTTATGTGTATTTGTATATGTTTTCTCATACAAATTTACATTATTTTATTGTTATTTTGTTTATTTATTTTGATACGAATGAAAATAGATATACAAAATATACATAAAATAAACTAAATTTGTATTGAAATATATATACAAAATACATAAAATAATGTAAATTTGGATCAAAATATTTTAACAGATGCGCATAAAATAACGTAAATTTGTTTTAAAATATACAAAATACACATTAAATAATGTAAATATGTATAAAAAAAATATATACAAAACACAAATAGAATAATGTAAAATCGTATCAAAATAAATACACCGAATATTAATAAAACAATGTAAATTTTATGAAAATAAAGATGCAAAATACCCATTAAATAACGCATTTTTTATAAGAATATATATACCAAAATACACATGAAAAAATTAATTTGTATTAAAATAAATATACAAAATACACATACAATAAGGTAAATCTGTATTGAAATAGATATGCAAAATACATATAAAAAAATGTAAATTTGTTTCAAAATATATATACGAATACACATAAAATAACGTAGATTTGTATAAAAATATATATACAAAATACACATAAAATATTTAAATTTGTATTGAAATAAATATACAAAATGCACATACAATAAGGTAAACTTGTATTGAAAGAGATATGCAAAAATACATATAAAACAATGTAAATTTGTTTCAAAATATACATACGAATACACATAAAATACCGTAGATTTCTATAAAAATATATATACAAAATACACATAAAATTAAGTAAATACGTATAAAAATAGATATACAAAATACACATAGAATAATGTAAAATTGTTTAAAAAAAATAAACAGAATATAAATAAAATAATGTAAATTTGTATGAAAATAAAAATGCAAAATACCCATAAAATAAAGCATATTTTTATAAAAATACATATACAAAGATACACATAGCATAATTAAATTTGTATTAAAATTAATATACAAAATGCATATACAATAAGGTAAATTTGTATTGAAAAAATAAGCAAAATACATATAAAACAGTGTAAATTTATTTCAAAATAACGAAAATTTGTATAAAAATATATACAAAAAAAACAAAAATAATTTCAATTTTTATGAAAATTGATATACAAAATACACATATAATTAGTTAAATTTGTACAAATTTGTACATGTACAAAATACACATAAAATAATGAAAATTTGTATGAAATGAAAAGAAATACACATAAAATAACGTACATTTGTATTAAATATATATACAAAATACACATAGAAAATAATGTAAAATCTCGTATCAAAATAAATACACAAAATATCAATAAAATAATGTAAATTTGTATGAAAATAAAGATGCAAAATACCAATAAAATAAAGCATATTTTTATAAAAATATATATACATAAATATACATTCAATAATTAAATTTGTAGTAAAATTAATATACAAAATGCACATACTATAAGGTAAATTTTTATTAAAAAAAATATGCAAAATACACATAAAACCATGTAAATTTGTTTCAAAATATATATACGAATACACATAAAATAACGCAGATTTCTATAGAAATATATATACAAAATACACTTGAGATGCTGTAAATACGTATAAAAATATATATACAAAATAGACATTAAATAATGTAAATTCGTGTCAAAATAAATAAACAAAATATCAATAAAAGAATTTGTATTTGTATGAAAATAGATATACAAAATACACATAAAATAACGTAAATTTGTATAAAACTATATACAAAAATACACAAAAATAATTTAAATTTGTTTGAAAATAAGTATACAAAATACACAAAAAATTAGGTAAATTTGTATTGAAATACATTTACAAAATACACATAAAATAATGTAAATTTGAATGAAAATATATAAACAAATACACTTAAAATAACGTAAATTTGTATAAAATATATATACAAAATACACATTAAGTAATGTAAATATGTATAAATAAATATATACAAAACCCAAATAGAATAATGTAAAATCGTAACAAAATAAATACACAGAATATTAATAAAATAATGTAAATTTGTATGAAAATAAAGGAGCAAAATATCCATAAAATAACGCATTTTTTAATATATATACCAAAAGACATATAGAAAATTAAAATTTGTATTAAAATAAATATACAAAATGCACATACAATAAGGTAAATTTATATTGATATGCAAAATACACATAAACCAATGTAAAATTTGTTTCAAAATATATATACGAATACACATAAAATAACGTAGATTTCTATAAAAATATATATTCAAAATACACATAAAATGAAGTAAATACGTATAAAAAAATGTTCACAAAATACACATAAAATAATGTAAATTCGTATCAAAATAAATAAACAAAATACCAATAAAAACATGTGTATTTGTATAAAAATAAATATACAAAATACACAAAATATCGTAAATTTATATAAAACTATATACAAAAATACACAAAAGTAGTTAAATTTGTATGAAAATAGATATACAAAATACACATAAAATAAACTAAATTTGAATTGAAATATATATATATATATATATATATATATATATATATATATATATATATATATATCTATATATATATATATATATATATATATATATATATATATATATATATATATATATATATATATATATATATATATATATATTTACATATCAAATAATGTAAATTTGTATCAAAATATTTATACAAATACACATATAATAACGTAAATTTGTATAAAAACACATAAACAAAATACACATTAAATAATGTAAATACGTATAAAAAAATATGTAGAAAATACACATATAATCATGTAATTCGTATCAAAATAAATAAACAAAATACCAATAATATAATGTAAATTTGTATGAGAAAACATATACAAAATAACGCTAATTTCTTTAAAAATATATGTACAAAAATGCACATCAATTAAAGTAAATTTGCATCAAAATATATATACAAAACACACATTAAATAATGTAAATGCGTATAAAAAAATGTATAAAAAATACCTTTGAAATAATCTAAATTCGTATCGAATTAAATTAACAAAATACCAATAAAATAATGTAGTTTTGGATGAAAATGTATATAGAAAATACAAATAAAATAACCTAAATACAAATACAAATATACACATAAAATAATTTAAAATTGCATGAAATGAATATATGAAACAAACATAAAATAAGGTAAATTTGTAATGAAATATATGTAAAATACATAAAATAATTTAAATTTGTATGAAAATATGTATTCAAATACACATAAAATAACATGAATTTGTATAAAATTTGTATCAAAATATATACGAGAGCACACAATAAAATAACGTAAATTTTTATGAAAATATATATCCAAAATACACATAAAATAATGTAAATACGTAGAAACATATATATACAAAATACACATAAAGTAATGGAAATTCGTATCAAAATAAATAAACAAAATTGCAATAATAGAATGTATATATGTAGGAAAATATATATACAAAATACAAATAAAATAACTAAAATTTGTATAAAAATTTATACAAAAATACGCAAAAATAATTTAAATTTGTTTGAAAATAGATAGGCAAAATACACATAAAATTAGGCAAATTTGGATTGAAATACATATACAAAACACTCATAAAATAATGTAAATATATATGAAAATATATAAACAATGTATTTAAATACATTTACAAAATACACATCAAAAAGTGTAAATTTGAATTAAAATATATATACAAATGCAATTAAATTAACGTAAATTTGTATAAAATATATATGTAAAATCACATTAAATAATGTAAATATGTATACAAAAATATATACAAAACACAAATAGAATAATGTAAAATCGTATCAAAATAAATAAACAGAATATTAATAAAATAATGTAAATTTGTATGAAAATTAAGATGCAAAATACCCCCAAAATAGCGCATTTTTTTATAAAAATATATATACCAAAACACACATAGAATATTTGAATTTGTATTAAAATAAATATACGAAATGCACACACAATAAGGTAAATTTGTATTGAAATATATATGCAAAATACATATAAAACAATGTAAATTTGTTTCAAAATATATATACGAATACACATAAAATAACGCATATTTTATAAAGATATATATACAAAATACACATAAAATGAAGTAAATACGTATAAAAAAATGTGTACAAATTACACATAAAATAATGTAAACTCGTATCGAAATAAATAAACAAAATACTAATAAAAGAATGTGTATTTGTATAAATATAAATATACAAAATACACATAAAATAACGTAAATTTATATAAAAGTATATACAAAAATACACAAATTTAGTTTATTTTATGTGTATTTTGTATATCTATTTTCATACAAATTTAACTACTTTTGTGTATTTTTGTATATAGTTTTATATAAATTTACGATATTTTATGTGTATTTTGTATATTTATTTTTATACAAATACACATTTTTTTATTGGTATTTTGTTTATTTATTTTTATACGAATTTACATTATTTTATGTGTATTTTGTATACATTTTTTTATACGTATTTACTTCATTTTATGTGTATTTTGTATATATATTTTTATAGAAATCTACGTTATTTTAGGTGTATTCGTATATATATTTTGAACCAAATTTTACATTGTTTTATATGTATTTTGCATATCTATTTCAATATAAATTTACCTAATTGTATACAAAATACACATAAAATTAGGTAAATTTGTATTGAAATACATATACAAAATGCACATAAAATAATGTAAATTTGAATGAAAATATATAAACAAATACACTTAAAAAAACGTAAAATTCTATGAAATATATATATATATCTATATAGATATATATATATATATATATATATATATATATATATATATATATATATATATATATATATATATATATAAAATACACATTAAATAATGTAAATATGTATAAAAAAATATATACAAAAGAGAAATAGAATAATATAAAATAGTATCAAAATAAATACACAGAATATTAATAAAATAATGTAAATTTGTATGAAAATAAAGAAGCAAAATACCCATAAAACAACGCATTTTTTATGAAAATATATATACCAAAATACACATAAAATATTTAAATTTGTATTACAATAGATATACAAAATGAACATACAATAAGGTAAATTTGTATTGAAAGTGATATGCAAAATACATATAAAACAATGTAAATTTCTTTCAAAATATACATACGAATACACATAAAATAACGTAGATTTCTATAAAAATATATATACAAAATACACATAACATGAAGTAAATACGTATAAGAAAATGAATACAAAATACACATAAAATAATGTAAAATCGTATCAAAATAAATAAACTAAATGCCAATAAAAGAATGTGCACTTGTATAAATATAAATATACAAAATACACATAAAATAACGTAAAATTGTATAAAACTATATACAAAAAAAAATTAAATAAATAAATTTGTCTTAAAATAGATATACAAAAGACACTTAAAATAAGCTAAATTTGAATTGAAATAAATATAGAAAATACATAAAATAATGTAAATTTGTATCAAAATATATATTCAAATACACATATAATAACGTAAATTTGTACAAAAATATATAAACAAAATACACATTATATAATGTAAATACGTATAAAAGATATGTACGTAATGTAAAAATTTATAAAAATAAAGATGGAATATACCCATAAAATATCTCATATTAAAAAAAATATATATACAATAATACACATAAAATAATTAAATTTGTATTAAAATAAATATACAAAATACACATACAATAAGGTAGATTTTTATTGAAATAGATATGCAAAAAACAAAATAAAGTAAATTTGTATCAAAATATATACGAATACACACAATAAAATAACGTAAATTTTATGAAAATATATATACAAAATACACATTAAATAATGTAAATACATAGAAAAATATATATACAAAATACACATAAAATAATGTAAATTCGTATAAAAATAAATAAACAAAATTTCCTCTAAAAGAATATATATTTGCAGGAAAATATATATACAAAATACAAATAAAATAACAAAATTTGTTTAAAAATATATACAAAAATACACAAAATTTTTTTTAAATTTGTTTGAAAATAGATATGCAAAGTACACATGAAATTAGGCAAATTTTTATTGAAATACATATACAAAATACACATAAAAAAATGTAAATTTGTATGAAACTATATAAACAAATACACATAAGATAACGTAAATTTCCATGAAATATATGTACAACATATACATTAAATAATGTAAATATGTCTAAGAATATATATACAAAATACACAGAATAACGTAAAATAGTATCAAAATAAATAAACAGACTATCAATAAAATAATGTAAATTTGCATGAAAATAAAGATGCAAAATACCCATATAATAACGCATATTTGTTTAAAAATATATATACAAAAATACACATAAAATAATTAAATTTGTATCAAAATAAATATACAAAAGACACATACAATAAAAAAAAATTTGTATTGAAACAGATATGCGAAATACACATAAATAATGTAAATTTGTATCAAAATACATATACGAATACACATAAAATAGAGTAAATTTCTATAAAAATATATATTAAAAATACATATAAAATTATGTAAATATGTATATATATATATATATATATATATATATATATATATATATATATATATATATATATATATATATATATATATATATATATATATATATATATATATATATATATATATATATATATATATATATATATATATATATATATATATATATATATATATATATATATATATATATATATATATATATATATATATATATATATATATATATATATATATATATATATATATATATATATATATATATATATATATATATATATATATATATATATATATATATATATATATATAATCTAAAATAATGAAAATTCGTATCAAAATCAATAAACAAAATTCCGATAAAAGAACGTACAAATTTACATGTTTTTATGTGTATTTTGTACATGTATTTATATATTTTGAAACAAATTTACATTGTTTATATGTATTTGCATATCTATTTTTGTGTATTCTGTATTTATTTTTGTTACACATAGAATAATGTAAAATCGTATCAAAATAAGTACACAGAATATCAATAAAATAATTTAAATTTGTATGAAAATAAAGATGCAAAATACCCATAAAATAAAGCATATTTTTTAAAAAAATACATATACAAAAATGCACTTAGAATAATTAAATTCGTATTAAAATTAATATACAAAATGCACATACAATAAGGTAAATTTGAATTGAAAAAAAAAACGCAAAATACACATAAAACAGTGTAAATTTGTTTAAAAATATATATACGAATACACATAAAATAACGTTGATTTCTATAGGAATATATATACAAAATACACATGAAATGATGCAAATACGTATAAAAATATATATACAAAATACACATTAAATACTGTAAATTCGCGTCAAAATAAATAAACAAAAAATCAATAAAAGAATGTGTATTTGTATGAAAATAGATATACAAAATACACATAAAATAACCTAAATTTGTATCAAACTATATACAAAAATACACAAAAATATTTTAAATTTGTATGAAAATAAATATACAAAATACACATAAAATTAGGTAAATTTGTATTGAAATACATATACAAAATACACATAAAATAATGTAAATTTGAATGAAAAGACAAACAAATACACTTAAAATTACGTATATTTGTATAAAAAAATATATACAAAAGACAAACAGAATAATGTAAAATCGTATCAGAATAGATACACAGAATATTAATAAAATAATGTAAATTTGTATGAAAATAAAGAGGCAAAATACCCATAAAATAAGGCATTTTTTTTATTTATAAAAATATATATACCAAAATACACATAAAAAAAAAATTGTATTAAAATAAATATATAAAAAACACATACAATAAGGTAAATTTGTATTGAAATAGATATGCAAATACATATAAAACAATGTAAATTTGTCTCAAAATATATATACGAATACACATAAAATAACGTTGATTTCTATAAAAATATATATACAAAATACACATAAAATGAAGTAAATACGTATAAAAAATGTATGCAAAATACACATAAAATAATGTAAATTCGTATCAAAATAAATATAAAAAATACCAATAAAATAATGTGTATTTGTATAAATATAAATATACAAAATACACACAAATACACATAAAATACCATGAATTTGTATAAAATATATATTCAAAATAAATATTAAATAATGTAACAGCGTATAAAAATATATATACAGAGTACATATAAAATAATGTAAATTCGTATCAATATAAATCAAGAAAACACCATTAAAATAATATATATTTGAATGAAAATAAATTTACAAAATACACATAACATAACTAAAATTTGTATTAAAATATATACAAAAATACATAGAAATAATTTGAGTTTGTATGAAAATAGATATACAAAATACACATAAAACTAGTTAAATTTCTTTTGAAATGTATATACAAAATAGCCATAAAATATTGTAAATTTGGGTCAAAATATATAAACAAATACACATAAAATAACGTAAATATGTATGAAAAATATATACAAAATACACATAGAATAATGTCAATTCGTATCAAAATGAATGAGCAGAATATCAATAAAATAATGTAAATTTGTATGAAAATAGAGATGCAAAATACCCAAAAAATAAAGCATATGTTTATAAAAATACAGATACAAAAATACACATCGAATAATTAAATTTGTATTAAAATTAATATACAAAATGCGTATATAATAAGGTAAATTTGTATTGAAAAAATATGCAACATACACGTTTACTCATACAAATTTATATTATTTTATTGCTATTTTGTTTATTTATTTTGATACGAATTACATGATTATATGTGTAATTTGTACACATTTTTTTATACGTATTTCCATTATTTAATGTGTATTTTGTTTATATATTTTCATACAAATTTATGTTATTATATGTGTATTTGTATAAATATTTTTATACAAATTTACTTTATTTCATGTATTTTGTATATATATTTCAATTCAAATTTACCTTATTTTGTGTGTATTTTGTATATATTTTCATACAAATTTAATTACTTCTGTGTATTTATGTATAGTTTTATATAAATTTACGTTATTTTATGTGTATTTTGTATATTTATATTTATACAAATACACATTCTTTTATTGGTATTTTGTTTATTTATTTTGATACGAATTTACATTATTTTATGTGTATTTTGTATACGTATTTACTTCATTTATAGTATTTTGTATATATATATATATATATATATATATATATATATATATATATATATATATATATATATATATATATATATATATATATATATATATATATATATATATATATATATATATATATATATATATATATATATATATATATATATATATATATATATATATATATATTTATAGAAATCTACGTTATTTTATGTGTATTCGTATACATATTTTGAAACAAATTTACATTGCTTTATATGTATTTTGCATATCTATTTCAATACAAATTTACCTTATTGTATGTGTTTTTTATATATTTATTTTAATACATATCTAATTTTTGTATGTGTATTTTGGTATATATATTTTTATAAATAAAAAAAATGCGTTATTTTATTGGTATTTTGCCTCTTTATTTTCATACAAATTTACATTATTTTATTAATATTCTGTGTATTTATTTTGATACGATTTTACATTATTCTATTTGTGTTTTGTATATATTATTTTATACAAATTTAAGTTATTTTAAGTGTATTTGTTTATGTATTTTCATTCAAATTTACCTAATTTTATGTGTATTTTGTATATTTATTTTCATACAAATTTAAAATATTTTTGTGTATTTTTTGTATATAGTTTGATACAAATATAGGTTATTTTATGTATTTGAATGAATATCTATTAAATATATATACAAAATACATATGAAATTATGTAAATACGTATAAAAATATATATACAAAATACATATGAAATAATGTAAAATCGTGTCAAAATAAATAAACAAAATATCATGAAAAGAATGTGTATTTGTATGAAAATAGATAATAGATAATAAATTTGTATAAAATATATATGCAAGATACACATTAATTAATGTAAATATATATAAAAAAGTATATACAAAAAACAAATAGAATAATGTAAAATCGTATCAAAATAAATACACCGAATATCAATAAAATAATGTAAATATGTATGAAAATAAAGATGCAAAATTCCCATAAAATAGCGCATTTCTTATAAAAATATATATACCAAAATACACATAAAATATTTAAATTTGTATTGAAATAAATATACAAAATGCACATACAATAAGGTAAATTTGTATTGAAAGAGATATGCAAAAATACATATAAAAACAATGTAAATTTGTTTCAAAATATATATACGAATACAAATAAAAAACCTAGATTTCTATAAAAATATATATACAAAATACTCATAAAATTAAGTAAATAAGTATAAAAAAATGTATTCAAAATACACATAAAATAATGTAAATTCGAATTAAAAAAATAAAAAAATACCAATAAAAGAATGTGTATTTGGATAAATATAAATATACAAAATACACATACAAAATAAACATAAAATAAGGTAGATTTGTTATAAAATATATGTACAAAATACACATACAATAATGTAAATTTATATGAAAATATATATACAAATACACATAAAATACCATGAATTTGTATAAAAATATATATTCAAAATAAATATTAAATAATGTAAGAGCGTATAAAAATATATATACAAAGTACATATAAAATGAAAATTAAGATGCAAAATACCTATAAAATAACGCATTTTTTTTTAATTATTGATATAAAAATACACATAAAATATTTGAACTTGTATTAAAAAAAAATATACAAAATGCACATACAATAAGGTAAATTTGTATTGAAATAGATATGCAAAATACATACAAAATAATGTAAATTTGTTTCAAAATTTATATACGAATACACATAAAATAACGTAGATTTCTATAAAAATACATATACAAAATACACATAAAATGAAGTAAATACGTATAAAAAAATGTATACAAAATACACATAAAATAATGTAAATTCGTATAAATGTAAATAAACAATATACCAATAAAAGAATGTGTATTTGTATAAATATAAATATACAAAATGCACATAAATTAACGTAAATTTATATAAAACTATATACATAAAATAACGCAAATTTCTATAAAAATATATGTACAAAAATGAACATTAGATAAATTTGCATAAAAATATATATACAAAACACACATTAGATAATGTACATGAGTATAAAAATATGTATCCAAAATACCTATGAAATAATCTAAATTCGTATCGATTTAAATTAAGAAATACCAATAAAATAATATAATTTTTAATGAAAATATATATACAAAATACAAATAAAATAACCTAAATACAAATACAAATATACACATAAAATAATTTTAAATTGAATGAAATAAATATACAAAATAAACATAAAATAAGGTAACCTAAAGATAACCTAAGATAACCCAAATACAAATACAAAAATACACATTAAATAATTTAAAATTGAATGAAATAAATATACAAAATAAGCATAAAATAAGGTAAATTTGTAATAAAATATATGTAAGAATACACTTAAAATAATATAAATTTGTATGAAAATATATATACAAATACACATAAAATAACATTAATTTTTATAAAATTTTTTTAAAAATATATAATAATAAAAAAAATAAAATAAATTAAATTTTTATTAAAATTTATATATAAAATAAAAATAAAATAATTTAAATACGTAGAAAAATATATATACAAAATACACATAAAATAATGTAAATTCGTAAAAAATTAAATACACAAAATTCCAATAAAAGAATGTATATTTGTAGGAAAATATATATACAAAAAACAAATAAAATAACTAAAATTAGTATAAAATTATATACAAAAATATATAAAAATAATTTAAATTTGTTTGAAAATAGATATGCAAAATACACAAAGTTAGGCAAATTTGTATTGAAATACATATACAAAACTCACATAAAATAATGTAAATTTGTATGAAAATATATAAACAAATACATATAAAATAACGTAAATTTGGATAAAATATATATACAAAATATACATTAAATATTTTAAATATGTATAAAAATATATTATATTATATAAATTTTTATTGATATTTGCGTTATTTATGTGTATTTTGTATACGTTTTCTCATAGAAATTTACATTATTTTATTGGTATTTTGTCTATTTATTTTGATACGAATTACATGATTATTTGTGTATTTTGTACATTTTTTTTATACTTATTTACATTATTTAATGTGTAGTTTGTTTATATATTTTTATACAAATTTACGTTATTATATGTGTATTTGTATAAGTATTTTGATACAAATTTACATTATTTTATGTATTTTGTATTTATATTTCAATTCAAATTTAGCTTATTATATGTGTATTTTGTATATCTATTTATTTTAATACAAAATCAAATATTTTATGTTTTTTCGTATATATATTTTTATAAAAAAATGCGTTATGTTATGTGTATTTTGTAAATCTATTTTCATTCAAATATATATTATTTTATTGGTATTTTGTTGATTTATATTGATACGAATTTACATTATTTTACATGTACTTTGTATAAATATTTTTATACGCATTTACATTATTTAATATTTATTTTGAATATATAATTTTATACAAATTCATGGTATTTTATGTGTATTTGTATATATATATTTTCATATAAATTTACATTATTTTATGTGTATTTTGTACATATATTTCATTACAAATTTACCTTATTTTATATTTATTTTGTATGTGTATTTTGTACATTTATATTTATACAAATACACATTCTTTTATTGGTATTTTGTTTATTTATTTTGTTTCGAGTTTACATTATTTTATATGTGTTTTGTTTACATTTTTTTTATACGTATTTACTTAATTTTATGTGTATTTTGTATATATATTTTTATAGAAATCTACGTTATTTTATGTGTATTCGTATATATATTTTGAAACAAATTTACATTGTCTTATATGTATTTTTGCATATCTCTTTCAATAGAAGTTTATCTTATTGTATGTGCATTTTGTATATTTATTTCAATACAAATTTAAATATTTTATGTGTATTTTGGAATATATATTTTTATAAGAAATGCGCTATTTGATGGAAATTTTGCATCTTTATTTTCATACAAATTTACATTATTTTATTAATATTCGGTGTATTTATTTTGATACAATTTTGCATTATTCTATTTTTTTTTGTATTTATATTTTTGTGCATTTTTGTATATTGTTTTATACAAATTTAGGTTATTTTATGTACGCATCTACATTATTTAATGTGTGTTTTGTATATATATTTTTATGCAAATTTACTTTATTTTATGTGCATTTTTGAACATATATTTTTTTAGAAATTTGCGTTATTTTATGTGTATTTGTATATGTTTTCTCATACAAATTTACATTATTTTATTGTTATTTTGTTTATTTATTTTGATACGAATGAAAATAGATATACAAAATATACATAAAATAAACTAAATTTGTATTGATATATATATACAAAATACATAAAATAATGTAAATTTGGATCAAAATATTTTATCAGATGCGCATAAAATAACGTAAATTTGTTTTAAAATATACAAAATACACATTAAATAATGTAAATATGTATAAAAAATATATACAAAACACAAATAGAATAATGTAAAATCGTATCAAAATAAATACACAGAATATTAATAAAACAATGTAAATTTGTATGAAAATAAAGATGCAAAATACCCATTAAATAACGCATTTTTTTATAAGAATATATATATCAAAATACACATGAAAAAATTAATTTGTATTAAAATAAATATACAAAATACACATACAATAAGGTAAATCTGTATTGAAATAGATATGCAAAATACATATAAAAAAATGTAAATTTGTTTCAAAATATATATACGAATACACATAAAATAACGTAGATTTGTATAAAAATATATATACAAAATACACATAAAATATTTAAATTTGTATTGAAATAAATATACAAAATGCACATACAATAAGGTAAACTTGTATTGAAAGAGATATGCAAAAATACATATAAAACAATGTAAATTTGTTTCAAAATATACATACGAATACACATAAAATAACGTAGATTTCTATAAAAATATATATACAAAATACACATAAAATTAAGTAAATACGTATAAAAATAGATATACAAAATACACATAGAATAATGTAAAATTGTTTAAAAAAAAAAAACAGAATATAAATAAAATAATGTAAATTTGTATGAAAATAAAAATGCAAAATACCCATAAAATAAAGCATATTTTTATAAAAATACATATACAAAAATACACATAGCATAATTAAATTTGTTTTAAAATTAATATACAAAATGCATATACAATAAGGTAAATTTGTATTGAAAAAATAAGCAAAATACACATGAAACAGTGTAAATTTATTTCAAAATCTATATACGAATACTCATAAATCAACGTAGATTTCTATAGAAATATATATACAAAATACACATCAAATGATGTAAACACATATAAAAATATATATATAAAATACACATTAAATAATGTAAATTCGCGTCAAAATAAATAAACAAAATATCAATAAAAGATTGTGTATTTGTATGAAAATAGATACACAATATACACATAAAATCACCTAAATTTGTATACACAAAAAATATTTTAATTTGTATGAAAATAAATATACAAAATACACATAAAATTAGGTAAATTTGTATTGAAATACATTTACAAAATACACATAAAATAATGTAAATTTGAATGAAAATATATAAACAAATACACTTAAAATAACGTAAATGTGTTTAAAATATATATAAAAAATACACATTAAATAATGGAAATATGTATAAAAAAATATATACAAAACACAAATAGAATAATATAAAATCGTATCAAAATAAATACACAGAATATTAATAAAATAATGTAAATTTGTATGAAAATTAAGATGCAAAATACCCATAAAATAACGCATTTTTTATAAAAATATTTATACCAAGACACACATAAAATATTTGAATTTGTATTAAAATAAATATACAAAATCCACATACAATAAGGTAAATTTGTATTGAAATAGATATGCAAAATACATATAAAACCATGTAATTTTTTTTCAAAATATATATACGAATACACATAAAATAACGTAGATTTCTATGAAAATAAATATACAAAATACACATAAAATGAAGTAAATACGTAGAAAAAAAGGTATACAAAATACACATAAAATAATGTAAACTCGTATCAAAATAAATAAACAAAATACTAATAAAAGAATGTGTATTGTATAAATATAAATATACAAAATACAAATAAAATAACGTAGATTTATATAAAACTATATGCAAAAATACACAAAAGTAATTAAATTTTTGTGAAAATAGATATACAAAATACATGTGTATTTTCTATATTTATTTTCAAACAAATTGAAATTATTTTTTTTTATTTTTTTTTATATTTTCATACAAATTTTAGTAAAATACACATTAAATAATTTAAATTCTCGTCAAAATAGATAAACAAAATATCAATAAAAGAATGTGTATTTCTATGAAAATAGATATATAAAATACTCATAAAATAACCTAAGTTTGTATAAAACTATATACAAAAATACACAAAAATAATTTAAATTTGTATGTAAATAAATATACAAAATACACATAAAATTAGGTAAATTTGTATTGAAATACATATACAAAATACACATAAAATAATGGAAGTTTGAATGAAAATATATAAACATATACACTTAAAATAACGTAAATTTGTATCAAATATATATACAAAATACTAATTAAATAATGTAAATATGTATAAAAAAATATATACAAAACACAAATAGAATAATGTAAAATCGTATCAAAATAAATAAACAGAATATTAATAAAATAATGAAAATTTGTATGAAAATAAAGATGCAAAATAGCCATAAAATAACGCATTTTTTATAAAAATATATATTCCAAAATACACATAAAATATTTAAATTTGTATTAAGATAAATATAAAAAATGCACATACCGTAAGCTAAATTTGTATTGAAATAGATATGCAAAATACATATAAAAGAATGTAAATTTGTTTCAAAATATATATACGAATACACATAAAATAACGTTGATTTCTATAAAAATATATACAAAATACACATAAAATGAAGTAAATACGTATAAAAAAAATGAATACAAAATACATAAAAATCGTATCAAAATAAATAAACAAAATACCAGTAAAAGAAAGTGTATTTGTATAAATATAAATATACAAAATACACATAAAATATCGTAAATTTGTATAAAAATATATACAAAAATACACAAAAGTTATTAAATTTGTATGAAAATATTTATACAAAATACAGCTAAAATAAGCTAAATTTGAATTGAAATATACATAAAAAATACATAAAATAATGTAAATCTGTATCAAAATATTTATACAAATACATATAATAACGTAGATTTGTTTAAAAATATATAAACAAAATACACATTAAGTAATGTAATTACGTATAAAAAATATGTACAAAATACACATATAATCATGTAATTCGTATCAAAATAAATAAACAAAATAGCAATAAAATAATGTAAATTTGTATGAGAAAACATATACAAATAACGCAAATTTCTATAAAAATATATGTACAAAAATGCACATAAAATAAAGTAAATTTGCATAAAAATATATATACAAAACACACACTAAATAATGTAAATGCGTACATAAAATAACCTAAATTTGTATAAAACTATATACAAAAATACACAAAAAAAATTTAAATTTGTTTCAAAAGAAATATACAAAATACACATAAAATTAGGTAAATTTGTATTGAAATACATATACAAAATACACATCAACTAATATAAATTTGAATGAAAATATATAAGCAAATACACTTAAAATAACGTAAATTTATATAAAATTTATATGCAAGATACACATTAAATAATGTAAATGTGTATAAAAAAATATATACAAAAAACAAATAGAATAATGTAAAATCGTATCAAAATAAATACACAGAATATCAATAAAATAATGTAAATTTGTATGAAAATAAAGATGCAAAATTCCCAAAAATTATCGCATTTTTTATAAAAATATATATATCAAAATACACATAAAATATTTAAATTTGTATTGAAAAAATATACAAAATGCATATACAGTAAGGTAAATTTGAATTGAAAGAGATATTCAAAAATACATATAAAACAATGTAAATTTGTTTCAAAATATATATACGAATACACATAAAAAAACGTAGATTTCTATAGAAATATATATACAAAATACACATGAAATTATGTAAATACGTATAAAAATATATATACAAAATATATATTAAGTAATGTAAATTAGTGTCAAAATAAATAAACAAAATATCATGAAAAGAATGTGTATTTGTATGAAATCAAATAATAGATAATAAATTTGTATGAAATATAGATGCAAGATACACATTAAATAATGTAAATATGTATAAAAAAATATATACAAAAAACAAATAGAATAATGTAAAATCGTATCAAAATAAATACACCGAATATTAATAAAATAATGTAAATTTGAATGAAAATAAAGATGCAAAATTCCCATCAAATAGCGCATTTCTTATAAAAATATATATACCAAAATACACATAAAATATTGAAATTTGTAATACATATAAAAAAAATTAGATTTGTATTAAAATAAATATATAAAAAACACATACAATAAGGTAAATTTGTATTGAAATAGATATGCAAAATACATATAAAGCAATGTAAATTTGTTTCAAAATATGTATACGAAAACACATAAAATAACGTAGATTTCTATAAATATATATATACAAAATACACATAAAATGAAGTAAATACGTATAAAAAAATGTATACAAAATACACATAAAATAATGTAAATTCGTATCAAAATAAATAAACAAAATACCAATAAAAGAATGTGTATTTGTATAAATATAAATATACAAAATACTCATAAAATAACGTAAATTTATATAAAACTATATACAAAAATACACAGAAGTTATTAAATTTGTATGAAAATATATACAAAATACACACAAAATAAGCTAAATTTGAATTGAAATATATATACAAAATACATGAAATAAAGTAAATTTGTATCAAAATATTTATACAAATACACATATAATAACATAAATTTGTATGAAAATTTATAAACAAAATACACATTAAATAATGTAAATACGTATAAAAAAATGTGTACAAAATACACATAATCATGTATTTCGTATCAGAATAAATAAACAAAATACCAATAAAATAATATAAATTTGTATGAGTAAACATGTATGTTGCATATTTTTTCAATACAAATTTACCTTATTATATACGCATTTTGTATATTAATTTTAATACAAATTTAATTATTCGATGTGTATTTTTGTATCTGTATTTTTATAAACATATGCTTTATTTTTTGGGTATTTTGCATTTTTATTTTCATACAAATTTACATTACCTTATTGATATTCTGCTCATTCATTTTGATACGAATTGACATTATTCTATGTGTATTTTGTATATATTTTTCATACAAATTTACGTTATTTTATGTGTATTTGTTTATATATTTTGACACAAATTTACAATATTTTATGGCTATTTTGTATATATATTTCAAAAGAAATTTACCTAGTTTTATGTGTATTTTGTATATCTATTTTCATACAAAGTCAAATTATTTCTATGTATTTTTGTATATATTTTAATACAAATTTTAGTTATGTTATGTGTATTTTGTAAATTTATTTTCATTCAAATATATATTATTTTATTGGTGTTTTGTTGAATTATATTGATACGAATTTACATTATTTTATATGTACTTTGTATATATATTTATATACGCTTTTACATTATTTAATATTTATTTTGAATATATATTTTTATACAAATTCATGGTATTTTATGTGTATTTGTATATATATTTTCATATAAATTTACATTATTTTATGTGTATTTTGTACATATATTTTATTACAAATCTACCTTATTTTATGTTTATTTTGTATATGTATTTTGTATATTTTTATTTATCCAAATACACATTCTTTTATTGGTATTTTGTTTATTTATTTTAAATCGAATTTACATTATTTTATGTGTATTTTGTATACATTTTTTTATACGTGTTTACTTAATTTATGTGTATTTTGTATACATATTTTTATAGAAATCTACGTTTTTTTATTTGTATTCGTATATATATTTTGAAACAAATTTACATTGTTTTATTTGTATTTTTGCATATCTCTTTCAATACAAATTTACCTTATTGTATATGCATTTTGTATATTTATTTCAATACAAATTAAAATATTTTATGTGTATTTTGGTATATATATTTTTATAAGAAATGCGCTATTTTATGGGAATTTTGCATCTTTATTTTCATACAAATTTACATTATTTTAATAATATTCGGTGTATTTATTTTGATGCGATTTTACATTATTCTATTTGATTTTTGTATATACTTTTTTATACATATTTACATTATTTAATGTGTATCTTGCATATATATTTTATACAAATTTATTATCTATTATCTATTTTCATACAAATACACATTCTTCTCATGCTATTTTGTTTATTTATTTTGACACGATTTTACATTATTTCATATGTATTTTGTATATATATTTTTATACGTATTTACATAATTTCATATGTATTTTGTATATATATTTCTATAGAAATCTACTTTATTTTATGAGTATTCGTATATATATTTTGAAACAAATTTACATTGTTTTATATGTATTTTTGAATATCTCTTTTAATACAAATTTACCTTACTGTATATGCATTTTGTATATTTATTTCAATACAAATTTAAATATTTTATGTGTATTTTGGTATATATATTTTTATAATAAATGCGATAATTTTTGGGAATTTTGCATCTTTATTTTCAAATAAATTTACATTATTTTATTGATATTCTGTGTATTTATTTTGATACGATTTTACATTATTCTATTTGTTTTTTGTATATATTTTTTTATTCACATTTACATTATTTAATGTGTATCTTGCATATATATTTTATACAAATTTACGTTATTTTAAGTGTATTTGTTTATATATTTTCATTCAAATTTACATTATTTGATGTGTATTTTGTATATGTATTTCAATACAAATTTACCTAATTTTATGTGTATTTTGTATAATTCTTTTCAAACAAATTTAAATTATTTTTGTGTATTTTTGTATATAGTTTTGAACAAATTTAGGTTATTTTATGTACGCATTTACATTATTTAGTGTGTGTTTTGTATGTATATTTTTATGCAAATTTACTTTATTTTATGTGCATTTTTGTACATATATTTTTATAGAATTTGCGTTATTTGTATATGTTTTCTCATACAAATTTACATTATTTTATTGCTATTTTGTTTATTTATTTTGATACGAATTACATGATTATATGTGTATTTTGTACATATTTTTTTATACGTATTTACATTACTTAATGTGTATTTTGTTTAAATATTTTTAAACAAATCTACGTTATTATATGTATTTGTATAAATATTTTGATACAGATTTACATTATTTTATGTATTTTGTATGTACATTTCAATTCAAATTTAGCTTATTTTAGCTGTATTTTGTATATATATTTTCAAACAAATTTAATTACTTCTGTGTATTTTTGTATATAGTTTTATTCAAATTTACGATATTTTATGTGTATTTTGTATATCTATATTTATACAAATACACATTCTTTTACTGGTATTTTGTTTATTTATTTTGATACGATTTTTATGTATATTTTGTATTCATTTTTTTATACGTTTTTACTTCATTTTATGTTTATTTTGTATATATTTGTATAGAAATCTACGTTATTTTATGTGTATTCGTATATATATTTTGAAACAAATTTACATTGTTTTATATGTATTTTGCATATCTATTTCAATACAAATTTACCTTATAGTATGTGCATTTTTTATATTTATTTAAATACAAATTTAAATATTTTATGTGTATTTTGGTATATATATTTTTATAAAAAAACGCGTTATTTTATGGCTATTTTGCATCTTTATTTTCATACAAATTTACATTATTTTAATAATATTCTGTGTATTTATTTTTGATACGATTTTACATTATTCTATTTGTGTTTTGTATATATTTTTTTTATACATATTTACATTATTTAATGTGTATTTTGTATATATATTTGATACAAATTTACGTTATTTTAAGTGTTTATGTTTATATATTTTCATTAAAATTTCCATTATTTTATGTGTATTTTGTATATGTATTTCAATACATATTTACCTAATTTTATGTGTATTTTGTATATTTATTTTCATACAAATTCAAATTATTTTTGTGTATTTTTGTATATAGTTTTATACAAACTTAGGCTATTTTATGAGTATTTTGTATATCTATTTTCATACAAATACACATTCTTTTATTGATATTTTGTTTATTTATTTTGACGAGAATTTAAATTATTTAATGTGTATTTTGTATATATATATATATATATATATATATATATATATATATATATATATATATATATATATATTTATATATATATATATATATATATATATATTTTTATACGTATTTACATCATTTCATGTGTATTTTGTATATATATTTCTATATAAATCTACGTTATTTTATGTGTACTCGTATATAGATTTTTAAACAAATTAATACTTTTATGTGCATTTTGTATATTTTTTCAATACAAATTTACCTTATTGTACGTGCATTTTGTATATTAATTTTAATACAAATTTAATTATTCTATGTGTATTTTTGTATATGTATTTTTAAAACAATATGCTTTATTTTTTGGGTATTTTGCATCTTTATTTTCATACAAAATTACATTATTTTATTGATATTCTGTGTATTTAATTTGATACGATTTTACATTATTCTATGTATATTTTGTATATCTATTTTATACAAATGTACGTTATTTTATATGAATTTGTTTTCATTTTATACAAATTTACATTATTTTATGTGTATTTTGTACATGGATTCAAACACAAATTTAACTAATTATATGTGTATTTTGTATATCTATTTTCATACAAATTGAAATTTATTTTTTAATTTTTTTGTATATATTTTTATTCAAATTTTCGTAATTTTATGTGTATATTGTATATTTATTTTCCTACATATATACCTTCTTTTATCGGAATTTTGTTTATTTATTTTGATACGAATTTTCATTTTTTTAGGTGTATCTGATATATATATTTTTATACTTATTTACATAATTTTATATGTATTTTGAATATATATTTTCATAGAAATTTACTCTATATGTTTATACAAAAAAACACAAAAAATAATTTAAATTTGTAAGAAAATAAATATACAAAATACACATAAAATTAGGTAAATTTGTATTTAAATACATATACAAAATACACTTAAAATAATGTAAATTTGAATGAAATTATGTGTATTTGTATATATATATTTTCATATAAATTTACGTTATTTTATGTGTATTTTGTACATATATTTTATTACAAATCAACATTATTTTATGTTTATTTTGTATATGTACACATACAAAATAAACAGAAAATAAGGTAGATTTGTAATAAAATATATGTACAAAATACACATAAAATAATGTAAATTTATATGAAAATATATATACAAATACACATAAAATACCATGAATTTGTATAAAAATATATATTCAAAATAAATATTAAATAATGTAAAAGCGTATAAAAATATATATACAAAGTACATATAAAATGAAAATTAAGATGCAAAATACCTATAAAATAACGCATTTTTCATAAAATTATTGATACCAAAATACACAAAATAATTGAACTTGTATTAAAATAAATATACAAAATGCACATACAATAAGGTAAATTTGTATTGAAATAGATATGCAAAATACATATAAAATAATGTAAATTTGTTTCAAAATATATATACGAATACACATAAAATAACGTAGATTTCTATAAAAATACATATACAAAATACACATAAAATTAAGTAAATACGTATAAAAAAAATGTAAAAAAATAAACATAAAATAATGTAAATTCGTATAAATGTAAATAAACAATATACCATTAAAAGAATGTGTATTTGTATATACAAAATATATACAAAATGCACATAAAATAACGTAAATTTATATAAAACTATATACATAAAATAACGCCAATTTCTATAAAAATATATGTACAAAAATGAAAATTAAATAAATTTGCAAAAAAATATATATTCAAAACACACATTAGAGAATTTAAATGAGTATAAAAATATGTATTCAAAATACCTATGAAATAATCTAAATTCGTATCGAATTAATTTAAGAAATACCAATAAAATAATGTAATTTTGGATGAAAATATATATACAAAATACACATAAAATAACCTAAATACAAAAACAAATATACACATAAAATAGTTTAAAATTGAATGAAATAAATATACAAAATAAACATAAAATAAGGTAAATTTGTAATGAAATATATGAAAAAATACACATAAAATAATATAAATTTGTATGAAAATATATATACAAATACACATTAAATAACATGAATTTGTATAAAATTTGTATCAAAATATATACTTATACACACAAGAAAATAACGTAATTTTTTATGAAAATGTATATACAAAATACACATAAAATAATTTAAATACGTAAAAAAATATTTATACAAAAAACACATAAAATAATGTAAATATGCATGAAAATATATAAACAAATACACATAAAATAATGTAAATTTGGATAAAATATATATACAAAATGAACATTAAATAATGTAAATATGTATAAAAAAATATATACAAAAAACACATAGAATAATGTTAAATCGTATCAAAATAAATAAAGAGAATATCAATAAAATAATGTAAATTTGTATGAAAATAAAGATGCAAAATATCCATATAATAACGCATATTTGCATGAAAATATATATACAAAAATACATATAAAATAATTAAATTTGTATTAAAATAAATATACAAAATGCACGTACAATAAAGTAAATTTGTATTGAAATAGATATGCAAAATACACATTAATAATGTAAATTTGTATCAAAATATATATACGAATACTCATAAAATAGAGTAAATTTCTATGAAAATATACATACAAAATAGATATACAAAATACACATATAACTAGTTAAATTTGTATTTAAATACATGTACAAAAAACACATAAAATAATGTAGATTTGTATGAAATCAAAACAAATACATTTTATATAAAATATATATATACAAAATACACATAGAATAATGTAAAATCATATCAAAATAAATACACAGAATATCAATAAAATAATGTAAATTTGTATGAAAATAAAGATGCAAAATACCCATAAAATAAAGCATATTTTTATAAAAACACATATACAAAAATTTACATAGATTAATCAAATTTGTAATAAAATTAATATACAAAATGCACATAAAATAAGGTAAATTTGTATTGAAAAAATATGAAAAATACACATAAAACAATGTAAATTTGTTTCAAAATATATATACGAATACACATAAAATAACGCAGATTTCCATAGAAATATATATACAAAATACACTTGAAATAATGTAAATACGTATAAAAATATATATGCAAAATACACATTAAATAATGTTAATTCGTGTCAAAATAAATAAACAAAATATCAATAAAAGAATGTGTATTTGTATGAAAATAGATATACAAAATACACATAAAATAACCAAAATTTGTATAAAACTATAAACAAAAATACACAAAAATAATTTAAACTTGTATGAAAATAAATATACAAAAAACATATAAAATTAGGTAAATTTGTATTGAAATACATATACAAAATACACATAAAATAATGTAAATTTGACAGAAAATATATAAATATATAGACTTAAAATAACGTAAATTTGTATCAAATATATATACAAAAAACACATTAAATAATGTAAATATGTATAAAAAAATATATACAAAACAAATAAAATAATGTAAAATCGTATCAAAATAAATACAGAAAATATTAATAAAATAATGTAAATTTGTATGAAAATTAAGATGCAAAATACCCATAAAATAACGCATTTTTTATAAAAATATATATACGAAAAAACAAAATATTTGATTTTGTATTAAAATAAATAGATATACAAAATACACATAAAATAAGCTAAATTTGAATTCAAATATATATACAAAATACATAATGTAAATTTGCATCAAAATACTTATACAAATACACATATAATAACGTAAATTTGTATAAAAATATATAAACAAAATACACATTAAATAATGTAAATACGTATAAAAAAATGTACAAAATACACAAATAATCATGTAATTCGTATAAAAATAAATAGACAAAATACCAATAAAATAATGTAAATTTCTATGAGAAAACATATACAAAATACACATAAATAACGCAAATATCAATAAAAATATATATAATATAATATATTTTTATACATATTTAAAATATTTAATGTATATTTTGTATATATATTTTATCCAAATTTACGTTATTTTATATGTATTTGTTTATATATTTTCATACAAATTTACATTATTTTATGTGAGTTTTGTATATGTATTACAATACAAATTTGTGTAACTTTATGTGTATTTTGCAAATCTATTTTCAAACAAATTTAAATTATTTTTCTGTATTTTTGTATGTATTTTTTATACAAATTTTAGTTATTTTATTTGTTTTTTGTATATATATTTTCCTACAAATATACATTCTTTTATCGGAGTTTTGTGTATTTATTTTTTTACGAATTTACATTATTTTATGTGTATTTTGTATATATATTTTTCTACGTATTTAAATTATTTTATGTGTATTTTATATAGCTATACATTTTCATAAAAATTTACGTTATTTTATTGTGTGTATTCGTATATATTTTGAAACAAATTTTATACAAATTCATGTTATGTGTATTTGTATATATATTTTCATAAAAATTTATATTATTTTATGTGTATTCTTACAAATATTTTATTGCAAATTTACCTTATTTTATGTTTATTTTGTATATTTACTTCATTCAATTTTAAATTATTTAATGTGTATATTTGTATTTGTATTTAGGTTATTTTATGTGTGTTTTCTATATATATTTTTATCCAAAATTACATTATTTTATTGTTATTTTCTTAATTTAACTCGATACGAATTTAGATTATTTCATAGGTATTTTGTATACATATTTGTATACTCATTTACATTATCTAATGTGTGTTTTGTATATATTTTTATATGCAAACTAATTTTATGTGCATTTTTGTACATATATTTTTATAGAAACTTAAAAAGTTATTTTATGTGTATTTTGTATATGTTTTCTCATACAAATTTACATTATTTAATTAGTTTTTTGTTTATTTATTTTGATACGAATGACTTGATTATTTGTGTATTTTGTAAATATTTTTTTATACGTATTTACATTACTTAATGTGTATTTTGTTTATATATTTTTTTTACAAATTTAAGTTATATGTGTATTTGTTAAAAATATTTTGAAACGAATTTACTTTATTTTATGTATTTTGTATATATATTTCAATTCAAATTTAGCTTATTTTGTGTGTATTTTGTATATCTATTTTCATACAAATTTAAATACTTCTGTGTATTTTTGTATATAGTTTTATACAAATTTACGTTATTTTATGTGCATTTTGTATATTTATATTTATACAAATACACACTCTCTTATTGGTATTTTGTTTATTTATATTTATACGAATTTAAATTATTTTATGTGTATTTTGTATACATTTTTGATTCGTATTTACTTAATTTTATTTGTATTTTGTATATATATATTTATAGAAATCTACGTTATTTTATGTGTATTCGTATATATATTTTGAAACAAATTTATATTGTTTTATATGTATTTTGCATATCTATTTCAATACAAATTTACCTTATTGTATTTGCATTTTCTATATTTATTTTAATACAAATTCAAATATTTAATGTGTATTTTGGTATATATAATTTTATAAAAAATGCATTATTTTATAGGTATTTTGCATCTTAGTTTTCATACAAATGTAGATTATTTTATTAATATTCTCTGTATATATTTTTATACGATTTTATATTATACTATTTGTGTTTTGTATATATTTTTTTATACATATTTTTATATATATTTTATACAAATTAACGTTATTTTAAGTGTATTTGTTTATATAATTTCATTCAAATTTACTTTATTTTAAGTGTATTTTGTATATGTATTTAAATACAAATTTACCTAATTTTATGTGTATTTTGTATATTTATTTTCATACAAATTTAAATTATTTTTTGTGTTTTTTTGTATAAACATATAGAGTAAATTTCTATGAAAATATATATTCAAAATACATATAAAATTATGTAAATAAGTATAAAAATATATATATATCAAATACACCTAAAAAAATGAAAATTCGTATCAAAATAAATGTACAAAATTCCGATAAAAGAACGTATATTTGTAGGAAAATAAATGTACAAAATACACATAAAATTACGAAAATTTGAATAAAAATATATACAAAAAAACAAAAAAAATAAATTTCAATTTGTATGAAAATAGATATACAAAATACACATATAACTAGTTAAATTTGTATTTAAATACATGTACAAAATACACATAAAATAATGTAAATTTGTATGAAATGAAAACAAATTCATATAAAATAATGTACATTTGTATAAAATAGATATACAAAATATACATAGAATAATGTAAAATCGTATCAAAATAAATACACAGAATATCAATAAAATAATGTAATTTTGTATGAAAATAAAGATGCAAAATACCCATATAATAAAGCATATTTTTTTAAAAATACATAAACAAAAATACACATAGAATAATTAAATTTGTATTAAAATTAATATACAAAATGCACGTACAATAAGGTAAATTTGTATTGAAAAAATATACAAAATGCACATAAAAGTGTAAATTTGTTTAAAAATCTATATACGAGTACACATAAAATAACGTAGATTTCTATAGAAATATATATACAAAATACACATGAAATGATGTAAATACGTATAAAAATATATATATATACAAAATACACAAATAATTTCATATTTTGTTTATTTATTTTGACGAGAATTTAAATTATTTAATGTGTATTTTGTATATATATATTTGTTTTCATTTCATACAAATCTACATTATTTTATGTGTTTTTTGTACATGTTTTTAAATACAAATTTAACTAGTTATATGTGTATTTTGTATATCTATTTTGTATGTATATTTTCATAGAAATTTACTCTATTTTATGAGTATTCGTATATATATTTTGATACAAATTTACATTATTAATGTGTATTTTGCATATCTATTTCAATACAAATTTACTTTATTGTACGTGCATTTTGTATATATATTTTAATACAAATTTAATTATTTTATATGTATATATATATATATATATATATATATATATATATATATATATATATATATATATATATTTATATATATATATATATATATATATATATATATATATATTTATATATATATATATATATATGGATATTTTGCATCTTTATTTTCATACAAATTTACATTATTTTATTGATATTCTCTATTTATTTTGATACGATTTAACATTATTCTATGTGTTTTTTGTATATATTTTTTTATACATATTTACATTATTTAATGTTCATTTTGTATATATATTTTATCCAAATTTACATTATTTTATGTGTATTTTGTATATATATTTTCATAAAAATTTACTTTATTTTATTGTGTGTATTCGTATATAATTTCATACAAATTTTATACAAATTCATTTTATTTTATGTGTATTTGTATATATATTTTCATACAAATCTACATTATTTTATGTGCATTTTTACATATATTTCTTTACAAATTTACCTTATTTTATGTTTATTTTGAATATTTATTTTCTTCAATTTTAAATTATTTCATGTGTATATATGTATTTGTATTTTGGTTATTTTATGTGTATTTTCTATATATATATTCATCAAAAATTACATTATTTTATTGGTATTTTGTTAGTTTAATTCGATACGAATTTAGATTATTTCATAGGTATTTTGTATACATATTTTTATACGCATTTACATTATTTAATGTGTGTTTTGTATATTTATTTTTATGCAAGTCTACTTTATTTGATGTGTATTTGTATAAATATAAATATACAAAATGCACATAAAATAAGGTAAATTTATGTAAAACAATATATAAAGATACACAAAAGTAATTAAATTTGTATGAAAATAGATATACAAAATACACACAAAATAAGATTAATTTGAATTGAAATATATGTACAAAATAAATAAAATAATGTAAATTTGTATCAAAATATTTTTACAAATACACATATAATTACGTAAATTTTATATAAAAATATATAAACAAAATACACATTAAATAATGTAATTACGTATAAAAAAATATATACAAAATACACATATAATCATGTAATTCGTATCAAAATAAATAAAAAAAATTCAAATAAAATAATGTAAATTTTTATGAGAAAACATATACAAAATACACATAAAATAAATAAATTTCTATAAAAATATATGTACAAAAATGGACATAAAAAAAATTTTCATTAAAAAATATATACAAAACACACATTACATAATGTAAATGAGTATAAACATATGAATACAAAATACCTATGAAAAAATCTAAATTCGTATCGAGTTAAATAAAGAAAATACCAATAAAATAATGTAATTTTTGATGAAAATATATATAGAAAATACACATAAAATTACGTAAATACAAATACAAATATACACATAAAATAATTTAAAATTGAATGAAATAAATATAAAAAATAATCATAAAATAAGGTAAATTTGTAATGAAAAATATGTAAAAATACCCGTAAAATAATATAAATTTGTATGAAAATATATATACAAATACACATAAAATAACATGAATTTGTATAAAATTTTTATCAAAATAAATAGGAATACACACAATAAATTAATGTAAATTTTTATTAAAATATATATACAAAATACACATAAAATAATGTAAATACGTAGAAAAATATATATACAAAATACACATAAAATAATGTAAACTCGTATCAAAATAAATAAACAAAATTATAATAAAAGATTGTATATTTGTAGGGAAATATATATACAAAATACAAATAAAATAACTAAAATTTGTATAAAAATAAATACAAAAATACACAAAAATAATTTAAATTTGTTTGAAAATAGATATGCAAAATACACATAAAGTTAGGCAAATTTGTATTGAAATACATATACAAAATACACATAAAATAATGTAAATTTGTATGAAAATATATAAAAAAATACACATAAAATAACGTAAATTTGGATAAAATATATATACAAAATATACATTAAATAATGTAAATATGTATAAAAATAGTTATACAAAATACACATAGAATAATGTTAAATCGTATCAAAATAATTAAACAGAATATCAATAAAATAATTTAAATTTGTATGAAAATAAAGATGCAAAATACCCATATAATAACGCATATATGCATAAAAATATATATACAAAAATACACATGAAATAATTAAATTTGTATTGAAATAAATATACAAAATGCATATACAATAAAGTAAATTTGTATTGAAATACATATGCAAAATACACATCAATAATGTAAATTTGTATCAAAATATAAATACGAATACATATAAAATAGAGTAAATTTCTATGAAAATATACATACAAAATACATATAAAATGATGTAAATAGTATAAAAATATATATACCAAATACACCTAAAATAATGTAAATTCGTATCAAAATAAACAAACAAAATTCCGTTAAAGAACGTATATTTGTAGGAAAATAAATATACAAAATACACATAAAATAACGAAAATTTGTATAAAAATATATACAAAAAAACAAAAATAATTTCAATTTTTATGAAAATTGATATACAAAATACACATATAATTAGTTAAATTTGTACAAATTTGTACATGTACAAAATACACATAAAATAATGAAAATTTGTATGAAATGAAAACAAATACACATAAAATAACGTACATTTGTATTAAATATATATACAAAATACACATAGAAAATAATGTAAAATCGTATCAAAATATATACACAAAATATCAATAAAATAATGTAAATTTGTATGAAAATAAAGATGCAAAATACCAATAAAATAAAGCATATTTTTATAAAAATACATATACATAAATACACATTCAATAATTAAATTTGTAGTAAAATTAATATAAAAAATGCACATACAATAAGGTAAATTTTAATTTAAAAAAATATGCAAAATACACATAAAACAATGTAAATTTGTCTCAAAATATATATACGAATACACATAAAATAACGCAGATTTCTATAGAAATATATATACAAAATACACTTGAGATGCTGTAAATACGTATAAAAATATATATACAAAATAGACATTAAATAATGTAAATTCGTGTCAAAATAAATAAACAAAATATCAATAAAAGAATTTGTATTTGTATGAAAATAGATATACAAAATACACATAAAATAACGTAAATTTGTATAAAACTATATATAAAAATACACAAAAATAATTTAAATTTGTTTGAAAATAAGTATACAAAATACACAAAAAATTTGGTAAATTTGTATTGAAATACATTTACAAAATACACATAAAATAATGTAAATTTGAATGAAAATATATAAACAAATACACTTAAAATAACGTAAATTTGTATAAAATATATATACAAAATACACATTAAGTAATGTAAATATGTATAAAAAAATATATACAAAAGACAAATAGAATAATGAAAAACAGTATCAAAATAAATACACAGAATATTAATAAAATAATGTAAATTTGTATGAAAATAAAGATGCAAAATATCCATAAAACAACGCATTTTTTATGAAAATATATATACCAAAATACACATAAAATATTTAAATTTGTATTACAATAGATATACAAAATGAACATACAATAAGGTAAATTTGTATTGAAATAGATATGCAAAATACATATAAAACAATGTAAATTTCTTTCAAAATAAATATACGAATACACATAAAATAACGTAGATTTCTATAAAAATATATATACAAAATACACATAAAATGAAGTAAATACGTATATGAAAATGTATACAAAATACACATAAAATAATATAAATTCGTATCAAAATAAATAAACTAAATGCCAATAAAAGAATGTGCACTTGTATAAATATAAATATACAAAATACACATAAAATAACGTAAAATTGTATAAAACTATATACAAAAATAAACAAAAAAATTTTTGTATGAAAATAGATATACAAAAGACTTAAAATAAGCTAAATTTGAATTGAAATAAATATAGAAAATACATAAAGTAATGTAAATTTGTATCAAAATATATATTCAAATACACATATAATAACGTAAATTTGTATAAAGATATATAAACAAAATACACATTAAATAATGTAAACACTTATAAAAGATATGTACGAAAATGTAAAAATTTATAATTTTAAAGATGCAATATACCCATAAAATAACTCATATTTTAAAAAAAATATATACAAAAATACACATAAAATAATTAAATTTGTATTAAAATAAATATACAAAATACACATACAATAAGGTAGATTTTTATTGAAATAGATATGCAAAAAACACAAAATAAAGTAAATTTGTATCAAAATATATACGAATACACACAATAAAATAACGTAAATTTTTATGAAAATATATATACAAAATACACATTAAATAATGTAAATACATAGAAAAATATATACAAAATACACATAAAATAATGTAAATTCGTATCAAAATAAATAAACAAAATTTCCTCTAAAAGAATGTATATATGTAGGAAAATATATATACAAAATACAAGTAAAATAACAAAAAATTGTATAAAAATATATACAAAAATACACAATTTTTTTTTAATTTTGTTTGAAAATAGATATGCAAAATACACATGAAATTAGGCAAATTTTTATTGAAATACATATACAAAACACACATAAAATAATGTAAATTTGTATGAAACTATATAAACAAATACACATAAGATAACGTAAATTTCCATAAAATATATGTACAAAATATACATTAAATAATGTAAATATGTTTAAAAATATGTATAGAAAATACACAGAATAACGTAAAATCGTATCAAAATAAATAAACAGACTATCAATAAAATAATGTAAATTTGTATGAAAATAAAGATGCAAAATACCCATATAATAACGCATATTTGTTTAAAAATATATATACAAAAATACACATAAAACAATTAAATTTGTATCAAAATAAATATACAAAAGGCACATACAATAAAGAAAATTTGTATTCAAATATATATGCGAAATACACATAAATAATGTAAATTTGTATCAAAATATATATACGAATACACATAAAATAAAGTAAATTTCTATGAAAATATATATTAAAAATAAATATAAAATTATGTAAATAAGTATAAAAATATATATATATATATATATATATATATATATATATATATATATATATATATATATATATATATATATATATATATATATATATATATATATATATATATATATATATATATATATATATATATATATATCTATATATCGTATCAAAATCAATAAACAAAATTCCGATAAAAGAACGTACAAATTTACATTATTTTATGTGTATTTTGTACATGTATTTAAATATAAATTTAACTAATTATATGTGTATTTTGTGTAACTATTTTCATACAAATTGAAATTTATATTTTTTGTTTTTTTGTATATATTTTTATTAAAATTTTCGTAATTTTATGTGTATTTTGTATATTTATTTTCCTACAAATATGCGTTCTTTTATCGGAATTTTGTTTATTTATTTTGATACGAATTTTCATTTTTTTAGGTGTATTTGATATATATATTTTTATACTTATTTACATAATTTTATATGTATTTTGAATAGATATTTTCATAGAAATTTACTCTATATGTATATACAAAAAAACACATAAATAATTTAAATTTTTTGAAAATAAATATACAAAATACACATAAAATTAGGTAAATTTGTATTGAAATACATATACAAAATACACTTAAAATAATGTAAATTTGAATGAAATTATATAAACAAATACACTTAAAATAACGTTAATTTGTATAAAATATATATAAAAATACACATTAAATAATGAAAATATGTATAAAAAAATATAAACAAAACACAAATAGTATAATATAAAATCGTATCAAAATATATACACAGAATATTAATAAAATAATGTTCATTTGTATGAAAACTAAGATGCAAAATACCTATAAAATAACGCATTTCTTTATAAAATTATATATTCCACAACTCACATAAAATATTTGAATTTGTATTAAAATAAATATACAAAATGCACATACAATAAGGTAAATTTGTATTGAAATAGATATGCAAAATACATATAAAACAATGTAAATTTGTTTCAAAATATATATACAAATACACATAAAATAACGTAGATTTCTATAAATATATATATACAAAATACAAATAAAATAAAGTAAATACGAATCAAAAATGTATACAAAATACAAATAAAATAATGTAAATTCGTATAAATATAAATAAACAAAATACAAATAAGGGAATGTGTATTTGTATAAATATAAATATACAAAATGCACATAAAATAACGTAAATTTGTATAAAACTATGTACAAAAATACACAGAAGTAATTAAATTTGTATGAAAATAGATATACAAAATACACACAAAATAAGCTAAATTTGAATTGAAATATATATACAAAATCCTTATTTCATGTGTATTCGTATATATATTTTGAAACAAATTTACATTGTTTATATGTATTTTGCATATCTATTTCTGTGTATTCTGTATTTATTTTTGTTATACATAGAATAATGTAAAATCGTATCAAAATAAGTACACAGAATATCAATAAAAAAATTTAAATTTGTATGAAAATAAAGATGTATAATACCCATAAAATAAAGCATATTTTTTTAAAAAATACATATACAAAAATACACATAGAATAATTAAATTGGTATTAAAATTAATATACAAAATGCACATACAATAAGATAAGTTTGTATTGAAAAAAAAAAAAAAAACGCAAAATACACCTAAAACAGTGTAAATTTGTTTCAAAATATATATACGAATACACATAAAATAACGTTGATTTCTAAAGGAATATATATACAAAATACACATGAAATGATGTAAATACGTATAAAAAAATATATAAAAAATACACATTAAATACTGTAAATTCGCGTCAAAATAAATAAACAAAATATCAATAAAAGAATGTGTATTTGTATGAAAATAGATATACAAAATACATATAAAATAACCTAAATTTGTATCAAATATATACAAAAATACACAAAAATATTTTAAATTTGTTTGAAATTAAATATACAAAATACACATAAAATTAGGTAAATTTGTATTGAAATACATATAGAAAATACACATAAAATAATGTAAATATGAATGAAAAGACATAAACAAATAAACTTAATATAACGTAAATTTGTATAAAAAAATATATACAAAACACAAATAGAATAATGTAAAATCGTATCAAAATAAATACACAGAATATTAATAAAATAATGTAAATTTGAATGAAAATAAAGAGGCAAAATACCCATAAAATAACGCTTTTTTTTTTTTGCTTATAAAAATATATATACCAAAATACACATAAAAAAATTAAATTTGAATTAAAATAAATATATAAAAAACACATACAATAAGGTAAATTTGTATTGAAATAGATATGCAAAATACATATAAAACAATGTAAATTTGTTTCAAAATATATATACGAATACACATAAAATAACGTAGATTTCTATAAAAATATATATACAAAATACACATAAAATGAAGTAAATACGTATAAAAAAATGTATACAAAATACACATAAAATAATGTAAATTCGTATCAAAATAAATATACAAAAAACCAATAAAAGAATGTGTATTTGTATAAATATAAAAATACAAAATACACATAAAATAAAGTAAATTTATATAAAACTATATACTAAAATACACAGAAGTATTTTAATTTGTATGAAAATAGATATACAAAATAAGGTAAATTCGTTTCAAATTCAATAAACAAAATTCAGATAAAAGAACGTACATTTGTAGAAAAAATAAATATACAAAATACACATAAAATAACGAAAATTTGTATGAAAATATATAAAAAAATAAACAAAAATAATTTGAAGTTGTATGAAAATAAATATACAAAATACACCTGTATTTTGTGTATCTATTTTCACACAAATTTAATTACTTTTGTGTATTTTTGCATATAGTTTTATATAAATTTACGTTATTTTATTTGTATTTTGTGTGTGTCTTGGTAAATATATTTTTATAAAAAATGCGTTATTTTATGGGTATTTTGCATCTTAATTTTCCTACAAATTTACATTATTTTATTAATATTCTGTGTATTTATTTTGATACGATTTTATATTATTCTATTTGTGTTTTGTATATATTTTTTAATACTTATTTACATTATTTAATGTGTATTTTTTATATATATTTTATACAAATTTGCGTTATTTTAAGTGTATTTGTTTATATATTTTCATTCAAATTTACATAATTTTATGTGTATTTTGTAAATGAATTTCAATACAAATTTACCTAATTTTATGTGTATTTTGTTTATTTATTTTCATACAAATCAAAATTATTTTTGTGTATTTTTGTATATAGTTTTATACAAATATAGGTGATTTTATGTGTATATTGTATATCTATTTTCATACAAATACACATTCTTTTATTAATATTGTGTTTATTTATTTTGACGTCAATTTTCATTATTTAATGTGTATTTTATATAAATATTTTGTATACGTGTTTACATCATTTAATGTGTATTTTGTATATATATTTCTATAGAAATCTACGTTGATTTATGAGTATAGATTTTGAAATAAATTTTCACTGTTTTATGTGTATTTTGCATATTTTTTCAATACAAATTTACCTTATTGAATATGCATTTTGTATATTAATTTTAATACAAATTTAATTATGCTATGTGTATTTTTGTATATGTATTTTTATAAAAATATGTTTTATTATATGGGTATTTTGCATTTTTATTTTCATACAAATTTATATTATTTTTTTTATATTCTGTTTATTTTTTTGGAAACAATTTTACATTATTCTGTGTATTTTTTATATCTATTTTTATACGTATTTACTTAATTTTATGTGTATTTTGTATATATATTTTTATAGAAATCTACGTTATTTTATGTGTATTCGTATATATATTTTGAAACAAATTTACATTGTTTTATATGTATTTTTCCATATCTCTTTCTATACAAGTTTACCTTATTGTATGTGCATTTTTTATATTTATTTCAATACAAATTTAAATATTTTATATGTATTTTGGTATATATATTTTTATAAGAAATGCGCTATTTGATGGGAATTTTGCTTCTTTATTTTCATACAAATTTAAATTTGTATGAAATGTATTTGTATGAAAATTATTTGAATTGAAATGTATATACAAAATACATAAAATAACGTAAATTTGTTTAAAAATATATAAACAAAATACACATTAAGTAATGTAAATACGTATTAAAAATATGTACAAAATACACATATAATCATGTAATTCGTATCAAACTAAATAAACAAAATATCAATAAAATAATGTAAATTTGTATGAGAAAACATATACAAACACATATAAAATAACGCTAATTTCTATATAAATATATGTCCAAAAATGAACGTAAAATAAAGTAACTTTGGATAAAAATATAAATACAAAACACACATTAAATAAAGTAAATGCGTACGTAAAATAACCTAAATTTGTATAAAACTATATACCAAAATACACAAAAATAATTTAAATTTGTCTGAAAAGAAATATACAAAATACACAAAAAATTAGGTTAATTTGTATTGAAATACATATACAAAATACACATAAAATAATGTAAATTTGAAAGAAAATATATAAACAAATACACATATAATAACGTAAATTTGTATGATATATATATACAAAATACACATTAAATAATGTAAATATGTATGTATAAAAAAATATATACAAAACACAAATAGAATAATGTAAAATCGTATCAAAATATATACACAGAATATTAGTAAAATAATGTAGATTTGTATGAAAATTAAGATGCAAAATACCTATAAAATAACGCATTTTTTATAAAATTATTGATACCAAAAAACACATAAAATATTTGAACTTGTATTAAAATAAATATACAAAATGCACATACAATAAGGTAAATTTGTATTGAAATAGATATGCAAAATACATATAAAATAATGTAAATTTGTTTCAAAATATATATACGAATACACATAAAATAACGTAGATTTCTATAAAAATACATATACAAAATACACATAAAATTAAGTAAATACGTATAAAAAAATGTATACAAAATACACATAAAATAATGTAAATTCGTATAAATGTAAATAAACAATATACCAATAAAAGAGTGTGTATTTGTATAAACAAATATACAAAATGCACATAAAATAACGTAAATTTATATAAAACTATATACATAAAATAACGCAAATTTCTATGAAGATATATGTACAAAAATGAACATTAAATAAATTTGCATAAAAATATAAATACAAAACACACATTAGATAATGTTAATGAGAACAAAAATATGTATACAAAATACCTATGAAATAATATATAATCGTATCGAATTAAATTAAGAAATACCAATAAATTAATGTAATTTTGGATGAAAATATATATACAAAATACACATAAAATAACCTAAATACAAATACAAATATACACATAAAATAATTTAAAATTGAATGAAATAAATATACAAAATAAACACAAAATAAGGTAAATTTGTAATGAAATATATGAAAAAATACATATAAAATAATATAAATTTGTATGAAAATATATATACAAATTCACATTAAATAACATGAATTTGTATAAAATTTGTATCAAAATATATACTTATACACAATAAAATAACGTAATTTTTTTATGAAAATGTATATACAAAATACACATAAAATAATTTAAATACGTAGTAAAATATATATACAAAAAACACATAAAATAATGTAAATATGTATGAAAATATATAAACAAATACACATAAAATAATGTTAATTTGGATAAAATATATATACAAAATGAACATTAAATAATGTAAATATGTATAAAAAAAATATACAAAAAGCACATAGAATAATGTTAAATCGTATCAAAATAAATAGAGAATATCAATAAAATAATGTAAATTTGTATGAAAATAAAGATGCAATATATCCATATAATAATGCATATTTGCATAAAAATATATATACAAAAATACATATAAAATAATTAGATTTGTATTAAAATAAATATACAAAATGCACGTACAATAAAGTAAATTTGTATTGAAATAGATATGTATAAAACACATTAATAATGTAAATTTGTATCAAAATATATATACGAATACACATAAAATAGAGTAAATTTCTATGAAAATATACATACAAAATAGATACACAAAATGCACATATAACTAGTTAAATTTGTATTTAAATACATGTACAAAAAACATAAAATAATGTAGATTTGTATGAAATGAAAACAAATACATTTTATATAAAATATATATACAAAATACACATAGAATAATGTAAAATCATATCAAAATAAACACACAGAATATCAATAAAATAATGTAAATTTGTATGAAAATAAAGATGCAAAATACCCATAAAATAAAGCATATTTTTATAAAAATACGAAATAAAATAAAAATACACATAGATTAATCAAATTTGTATTAAAATTAATATACAAAATGCACATACAATAAGGTAAATTTGTATAGAAAAAATATGCAAAATACACAAAAAACAATGTAAATTTGTTTCAAAATATATATACGAATACACATAAAATAACGCAGATTTCTATAGAAATATATATACAAAATACACTTGAAATAATGTAAATACGTATAAAAATTTATATACAAAATACACATTAAATAATGTTAATTCGTGTCAAAATAAATAAACAAAATATCAAGAAAAGAATGTGTATTTGTATGAAAATAGATATACAAAATACACATAAAATAAACTAAATTTGTATAAAATTATAAACAAAATATACACAAAAATAATTTAAACTTGTATGAAAATAAATATACAAAAAACATATAAAATTAGATAAATTTGTATTGAAATACATATACAAAATACACATAAAATAATGGAAATTTCCTAAAATCCAAAAATACGAATCTAGATTATTTCATAGGTATTTTGTATACATATTTTTATACTCATTTACATTATCTAATGTGTGTTTTGTATATATTTTTTTATGCAAACTAATTTTATATGCATTTTTGTACATATATTTTTATTGAAACTTAAAACGTTATTTTATGTGTATTTTGTATATGTTTTCTCATACAAATTTACATTATTTAATTAGTTTTTTGTTTATTTATTTTGATACGAACGACTTGATTATTTGTGTATTTTGTAAATATTTTTTTTATCCGTATTTACATTACTTAATGTGTATTTTGTTTATATATTTTTTTACAAATTTACGTTATTATATGTGTATTTGTTAAAAATATTTTGAAACGAATTTACTTTATTTTATGTATTTTGTATATATATTTCAACTCAAATTTTGCTTATTTTGTGTGTATTTTGTATATCTATTTTCATACAAATTTATTTACTTCTGTGTACTTTTGTATATAGTTTTATACAAATTTACGTAATTTTATGTGCATTTTGTATATTTATATTTATACAAATACACACTCCCTTATTGGTATTTTGTTTATTTATATTTATACGAATTTACATTATTTTATGTGTATTCTGTATACATTTTTGATTCGTATTTACTTAATTTTATTTGTATTTTGTATATATATATTTATAGAAATCTACGTTATTTTATGTGCATTCGTATATATATTTTGAAACAAATTTACATTGTTTTATATGTTTTTTGCATATCTATTTCAATACAAATTTACCTTATTGTATGTGCATTTTGTATATTTATTTTAATACAAATTCAAATATTTTATGTGTATTTTGGTATATATAATTTTATAAAAAATGCGTTATTTTATAGGTATTTTGCATCTTAGTTTTCATACAAACGTACATTATTTTATTAATATTCTGTGTATATATTTTGATACGATTTTATATTATACTATTTGTGTTTTGTATATATTTTTTTATACATATTTTAATTATTTAATGTGTATTTTTTATATATATTTTATACAAATTAACGTTATTTTAAGTGTATTTGTTTATATAATTTCATTGAAATTTACATTATTTTAAGTGTATTTTGTATATGTATTTCAATACAAATTTACCTAATTTTATGTATATTTTGTATATTTATAGTCATACAAATTTAAAAAAAATATGTATATACATATAGAGTAAATTTCTATGAAAATATATATTCAAAATACATATAAAATTATGTAAAAAAGTATAAAAATATATATATATCAAATACACCTAAAAAAATGAAAATTCTTATCAAAATAAATAAACAAAATTCCGATAAAAGAACGTATATTTGTAGGAAAATAAATATACAAAATACACATAAAATTACGAAAATTTGAATAAAAATATTTACAAAAAAACAAAAAAATAAATTTCAATTTGTATGAAAATAGATATACAAAATACACATATAATTAGTTAAATTTGTATTTAAATACATGTACAAAATACACATAAAATAATGTAAATTTGTATGAAATGAAAACAAATTCACATAAAATTACGTACATTTGTATAAAATAGATATACAAAATCTTAATTTTCATACAAATTTACATTATTTTATTAATATTCTGTGTATTTATTTTGATACGATTTTATATTATTCTATTTCTGTTTTGTATATATTATTTTTATACATATTTACATTATTTAATGTGTATTTTTTTATATATATTTTATACAAATTTACGTTATTTTAGGTGTATTTGTTTATATATTTTCATTCAAATTTACATTATTTTACGTGTATTTTGTAAATGTATTTCAAAACAAATTTACCTAATTTTATGTGTATTTTGTATATTTATTTTCACACATATTAAAATTATTTTTGTGTATTTTTCTATATAGTTTTATACAAATTTTGGTGATTTTATGTGTATATTGTATATCTATTTTCATACAAATACACATTCTTTTATTGATATTTTGTTTATTTATTTTGACGCGAATTTACATTATTTAATGTGTATTTTATATAAATATATATATATATATATATATATATATATATATATATATATATATATATATATATATATATATATATATATATATATATATATATATATATATATATATATATATATATATATATATATATATATATATATATATATATATATATATATATATATATATATATATATATATATATATATATATATATATATATATATATATATATATATATATATATATATATATATATATATATATATATATATATATATATATATATATATATATATATATATATATATATATATATAATAAAAATTTAATTATGCTATGTGCATTTTTGTATATGTATTTTTATAAAAATATGCTTTATTTTATGATTATTTTGCATTTTTTTTCATACAAATTTACATTATTTTATTTATATTCTGTTTATTTTTTTAAAACAATTTTACATTATTCTATGTGTATTTTGTATATCTATTTTTATACCTATTTACTTAATTTTATGTGTATTTTGTATATATATTTTTAGAGAAATCTACGTTATTTTATGTGTATTCGTATATATATTTTGAAACAAATTTACATTGTTTTATATGTATTTTCGCATATCTCTTTCACTACAAGTTTACCTTATTGTATGTGCATTTTGTATATTTATTTCAATACATATTTAAATATTTTATGTGTATTTTGGTATATATATTTTTATAAGAAATGCGCTATTTGATGGGAATTTTGCATCTTTATTTTCATACAAATTTGCCTTATTTTATTAATATTCGGTGTATTTATTCTGATACGATTCCACATTATTCTATTTGTTTTTTGTATATATTTTTTTATACATATTTACATTATTTAATGTGTATCTTGCATATATATTTCATACAAATTTATTATCTATTATTTATTTTCATACAAAAACACATTCTTTTCATGATATTTTGTTTATTTATTTTGACACGAATCTACCTAGATATGTATTTTGTATATATATTTTTATACGTATTTACATAATTTCATGTGTATTTTGAATATATATTTCTATAGAAATCTACGTTATTTTATGTGTATTCGTATATATATTTTGAAACAAATTTACTTTGTTTTATATGTATTTTTGAATATCTCTTTCAATACATATTTTCCTTACTGTATATGCATTTTGTATATTTATTTCAATACAAAGTTAAATATTTTATGTGTATTTTATATATATATTTTTATAAAAAATGCGCTATTTTATGGGAATTTTGCATCTTTCTTTTCATACAAATTTCCATTATTTTATTGATATTCTGTGTATTTATATTGATAGGATTTTACATTATTCTATTTCTTTTTTGTATACTTTTTTTATACACATTTACATTATTTTATGTGTATCTTGCATATATATTTTATACAAATTTGCGTTATTTTAAGTGTATTTGTTTATATATTTTCATTCAAATTAACATTATTCTATGTGTATTTTGTATATGTATTTCAATACAAACTTACCTAATTTTGTGTGTATTTTGTATATTTCTTTTCATACAAATTTTAAATATTTTTGTGTATTTTTGTATATAGTTTAATACAAATTTAGGTTATTTTATGTACGCATTTACATTATTTAATGTGTGTTTTGTATATATATTTTTATGCAAATTTACTTTATTTTTGTGCATTTTGTACATATATTTTTTAGAAATTTGTGTTAATTTATGTGTATTTGTATATTTTTTCATACAAATTTACATTATTTTATTGCTATTTTGTTTATTTATTTTGATACGAATGAAAATAGATATACAAAATATACATAAATAAACTAAATTTGTATTGAAATATATATACAAAATACATAAAATAATGTAAATTTGTATCAAAATATTTTAACAGATGCGCATAAAATAACGTAAATTTGTTTTAAAATATACAAAATGCACATTAAATAATGTAAATATGTATAAAAATATATATACAAAACACAAATAGTATTAAAACTATGCAAAATACACATGAAATGATTTAAATACGTATAAAAATATATATACAAAATACACATTAAATAATGTAAATTCACGTCAAAATAAATAAACAAAATATCAATAAAAGAATGTGTATTTGTATGAAAATAGATATACAAAATACACATAAAATAACCTAAATTTGTATCAAACTATATACAAAAATACACAAAAATATTTTAAATTTGTATGAAAATAAATATACAAAATACACATAAAATTAGGTAAATTTGTATTAAAATACATACACAAAATACACATAAAATAATGTAAATTTGAATGAAAATACATAAACAAATACACTTAAAATAACGTAAATTTGTATAAAAAAATATATACAAAACACAAATAGAATAATGTAAAATCGTATCAAAATAAATACACAGAATATTAATAAAATAATGTAAATTTAGCAAAGCAAAATACCCATAAAATACCGCATTTTTTTATAAAATATATATACCAAAATACACATAAAAAAATTAAATTTGTATTAAAATAAATATACAAAAAACACATACAATAAGGTAAATTTGATTTGAAATAGATATGCAAAATACATATAAAACAATGTAAATTTGTTTCAATATATATATACGAATACACATAAAATAACTTAGATTTCTATAAAAATATATATATACAAAATACACATAAAATGAAGTAAATACGTATAAAAAAATGTATACAAAATATACATAAAATAATGTAAATTCGTATCAAAATAAATAAACAAAATACCAATAAAGAATGTGTATGTATAAATATAAATATACAAAATACATAAAATAACGTAAATTTATATAAAACTATATACAAAAATACAGAAGTAATTAAATTTGTATGAAAAATATATACAAAATACACACAAAATAAGCTAAATTTGAATTGAAATATATATACAAAATACATGAAATAAAGTAAATTTGTATCAAAATATTTATACAAATACACATATAATAACGTAAATTTGTATGAAAATATATAAACAAAATACACATTAAATAATGTAAATACGTATAAAAAATATGTACAAAATACACATATAATCATGTAATTCGTATCAAAATAAATAAACAAAATACCAATAAAATAATATAAATTTGTTCGAGTAAACGTGTATGTTGCATATTTTTTCAATACAAATTTACCTTATTATATACGCATTTTGTATATTAATTTTAATACAAATTTAATTATTCGATGTGTATTTTTGTATCTGTATTTTTATAAACATATGCTTTATTTTTTGGGCATTTTGCATCTTTATTTTCATACAAATTTACATTATTTTATTGATATTCTGCTCATTCATTTTGATACGAATTGACATTATTCTATGTGTATTTTGTATATATTTTTCATACAAATTTACGTTATTTTATGTGTATTTGTTTATATATTTTGACACAAATTTACAATATTTTATGGGTATTTTGTATATACATTTCAAAATAAATTTACCTAGTTTTATGTGTATTTTGTATATCTATTTTCAAACAAACTCAAATTATTTATATGTATTTTTGTATATATTTTGATACAAATTTTAGGTATGTGTATTTTGTAAATTTATTTTCATTCAAATATATATTATTTTATTGGTGTATTATTGATTTATATTGATACGAATTTACATTATTTTATATGTACTTTGTATATATATTTTTATACGCTTTTACATTATTTAATATTTATTTTGAATATATATTTTTATACAAATTCATGGTATTTTATGTGTATTTGTATATATATTTTCATATAAATTTACATTATTTTATGTGTATTTTGTACATATATTTTATTACAAATCTACCTTATTTTATGTTTATTTTGTATGTGTATTTTGTATATTTATATTTATCCAAATACACATTCTTTTATTGGTATTTTGTTTATTTATTTTAATTCGAATTTACATTATTTTATGTGTATTTTGTATACATTTTTTTATACGTATTTACTTAATTTTATGTGTATTTTGTATATATATTTTTATAGAAATCTACGTTATTTTATGTGTATTCGTATATATATTTTGAAACAAATTTACTTTGTTTTATATGTATTTTCGCATATCTCTTTCACTACAAGTTTACCTTACTGTATGTGCATTTTGTATATTTATTTCAATACACATTTAAATATTTTATGTGTCTTTTGGTATATATATTTTTATAAGAAATGCGCTATTTGATGGGAATTTTCCATCTTTATTTTCATACAAATTTGCCTTATTTTATTAATATTCGGTGTTTTTATTCTGGTACGATTTCACATTATTCTATTTGTTTTTTGTATATATTTTTTTATACATATTTACATTATTTAATGTGTATCTTGCATATATATTTTATACAAATTTATAAATCGTTATTTTATGTGTATTCGTATATATATTTTGAAACAAATTTACTTTGTTTATATGTATTTTGAATATCTATTTCAATACAAATTTACCTAATTGTGTAATTTTTTTATTGTGTATACAATGCATACAATTTGTAGATTTGTAATATGCAAATACATATAAAATAATGTAAATTTGTTTCAAAATATATACGAATACACATAAATAACGTAATTTCTATAAATATATATACAAAATACACATAAAATGAAGTAAATACGTATAAAAAAATGTATATAAAATACACATAAAATAATGTAAATTCGCAAAATAAATAAACAAAATACCAATAAAAGAATGTGCATTTGTATAAATATATATATAATAATATACAATAAATAACATATAAAATTATATACAAATAATTAAATACATAAATTAATTTATATAAATAGATATACAAATATATATAACGTAAATTTTTATATAAATATATATAAAATACATATAATAATGTAAATATGTAACTATATACAAATATATAAAATAACGCTCTATTTCTGCAAAATATGTCCAAGAAATAGACGTAAAAAATAATATTATGGAAAAAATATATATAAAAACACATTATATAATATAAAGTATATAAAATAACCTAAATTTGTGATAAACTATATACAAAAATACAATAAAATAAAAAACTTTAGTATGAAAATATACAAAATACACATAAATATGTTAAAATATTTATATAAATATAAAATAATGTAAATTTGAAAGAAAATACACAGAATAACGTAATTTGTATGAAATATATAATAAATATATATAATAATATATAAATAAATATAAATGCAAATACCCATAAAATAAAGCATATTTTTATAAAAATACATATAGAAAAATACACATAGAATAATTAAATTTGTATTAAAATTAATATACAAAATGCATATACAATAAATTTAAATTTGATTATATTAAATGAAATAAATATACACATAAAATAATATAAATTTGTATGAAAATATATATACAAATACACATAAAATAACATGAATTTGTATAAAATTTGTTTCAAAATATATACGAATACACACAATAAAATAATAAATAAATAATAAATTTTTATGAAAATGTATATATAAAATACACATAAAATAATTTAAATACGTAGAAAAATAAATATACAAAATACACATAAAATAATGTAAATTCGTAAAAAATTGAATGCACAAAATTCCAATAAAAAAGTATATTTGTAGGAAAAATATATAAAAAACAAATAAAATAACTAAAATTTGTATAAAAATATATCCAAAAATACACAAAAATAATTTAAATTTGTTTGAAAATAAATATGCAAAATACACATAAATTTAAGCAAATTTGTATTGAAATGCATATACAAAACTCACATAAAATAATGTAAATTTGTATGAAAATATATAAACAAATACATATAAAATATCGTAAATTTGGATAAAATATATATACAAAAAATACATTAAATATTTTAAATATGTATAAAAATATATTATATTATATATATTTTTATTGATATTTGCGTTATTTATGTGTATTTTGTATATGTTTTCTCATAGAAATTTACATTATTTTATTGGTATTTTGTCTATTTATTTTGATATGAATTACATGATTATTTGTGTATTTTGTACATTTTTTTATACGTATTTACATATTTAATGTGTATTTTGTTTATATATTTTTATACAAATTTACGTTATTATATATGTATTTGTATAAGTATTTTGATACAAATTTACATTATTTTATGTATTTTGTATATATATTTCAATTCAAATTTAGCTTATTTTATGTGTATTTTGTATATCTATTTATTTTAGTACAAAATGAAATATTTTATGTTTTTTCGTATATATATTTTTATAAAAAATGCGTTATTTTATGGGTATTTTCCATCTTAATTTTCATACAAAATTACATTATTTTATTAATATTTTCTGTATTTATTTTGATACGATTTTACATTATTTTATTTGTGTTTTGTATATATTTTTTTATACATATTTACATTATTTAATGTGTTTTTTGTATATATATTTGATACAAATTTACGTTATTTTAAGTCTATATGTTCATATATTTTCATTCAAATTTACATTATTTTATGTGTATTTTGTATATGTATTTCAATACAAATTTACCTATTTTTATGTTTTTTGTATATTTATTTTCATACAAGTTTAAATTATTTTTGTGTATTTTTGTATATAGTTTTATACAAATTTAGGTTATTTTAAGTGTATTTTGTATATCTATTTTCATACAAATACACATTCTTTTCATGATATTTTGTTTATTTATTTTGACACGAATTAACATTATTTAATGTGTATTTTGTATATATATTTTTATACGTATTTACATTATTTCAAGTGTATTTTGTATATATATTTCTATAGAAATCTGCGTTATTTTATGTGTATTCGTATATATTTTGAAACAAATTTACATTGTTTTATGTGTATTTTTCATATTTTTTCAATACAAATTTACCTTATTGTATGTGCATTTTGTATATTAATTTTAATACAAATTTGATTAATCTATGTGTATTTTTGTATATGTATTTTTATAAAAATATGCTTTATTTTATGGGTATTTTGCATCTTTATTTTCATACAAATTTACATTAATTTATTGATATTCTGTATGTTTATTTTGATATGATTATACATTATTCTATGTGTATTTTGTATATATATTTTATATAAAATGTATTTGTTTATATTTCATACAAATCTACATAATTTTATGTGTTTTTTGTACATGTATTTAAATACAAATTTAACTAGTTATATGTGTATTTTGTATATCTATTTTGTATGTATATTTTCATAGAAATTTACTCTATTTTATGAGTATTCGTATATATATTTTGATACAAATTTACATTATTAATGTGTATTTTGCATATCTATTTCAATACAAATTTACTTAATTGTACGTGCATTTTGTATATTTATTTTAATACAAATTTAATTATTTTATATGTATTTTTGTATATATATTTTTATGCAAATATCCGTTATTATATGGATATTTTGCATCTTTATTTTCATACAAATTTACATTATTTTATTGATATTCTCTTTATTTATTTTGATACGATTTAACATTATTCTATGTGTTTTTCGTATATATTTTTTTATACATATTTACATTATTTAATGTTCATTTTGTATATATATTTTATCCAAATTTACATTATTTTATGTGTATTTGTTTATATATTTTCATACATATTTACATTATTTTATGTTTTTTGTATATATATTTTTTTACGTATTTAAATTATTTTATGTGTATTTTGTATATACATTTTCATAAAAAATTACGTTATTTTATTGTGTGTATAAGTATATATTTTGATACAAATTTTATACAAATTCATGTTATTTAATGTGTTTTTGTATATATATTTTCATACAAATTTATATTATTTACCTTATTTTATGTTTATTTTGTATATTTATTTCATTCAATTTAAAACTATTTTATGTGTATAGTTTTATATGTATTTAGGTTATTTTATGTGTATTTTGTATATATATTTTCATCCAAAATTACATTATTTTATTGGTATATCTTAATTTAATTCGATACGAATTTAGATTATTTCATAGGTATTTTGTATACATATTTTTTTACTCATTTACATTATCTAATGTGTGTTTTGTATATATATTTTTATGCAAATTTATTTAATGTTCATTTTTGTACATAAATTTTTATAGAAATTTGCGTTATTTTATGTATATAGTTTTATAAATTTACGTTATTTTATGTGCATTTTGTATATTTATATTTATACAAATACACATTTTTTTAATGGTATATTGTTTATTTACATTTATACGAATTTACATTATTTTATGTGTATTTTGTATACAATTTTTTATACGTATTTACTTAATTTTATGTGTATTTTGTATATGTATTTTTATAGAAATCTACGTTATTTTATGTGTATTCGTATATATATTTTGAAACAAATTTACACTATTTTATATGTATTTTGCATATCTATTTCAATACAAATTTACCTTATTGTATGTGCATTTTGTATATTTATTTTAATACAAGTTCAAATATTTTAAGTGTATTTTGGTATCAATAATTTTATAAAAAATGCGTTATTTTATAGGTATTTTGCATCTTAATTTTCATTTTATATGTACTTTGTATATATTTTTATACGCTTTTACATTATTTAATATTTATTTTGAATATATATTTTTATACAAATTCATGGTATTTTATGTGTATTTGTATATATATTTTCATATAAATTTACATTATTTTATGTGTATTTTGTACATATATTTTATTACAAATCTACCTTATTTTATGTTTATTTTGTATGTGTATTTTGAATATTTATATTTATCCAAATACACATTCTTTTATTGGTATTTTGTTTATTTATTTTAATTCGAATTTACATTATTTTATGTGTATTTTGTATACATTTTTTTATACGTATTTACTTAATTTAATGTGTATTTTGTATATATATTTTTATAGAAATCTACGTTTTTTTATTTGTATTCGTATATATATTTTGAAAAAAATTTACATTGTTTTATATGTATTTTTGCATATATCTTTCAATACAAATTTACCTTATTGTATGTGCATTTTGTATATTTATAAATATTTTATCTGTATTTTGGTATATATGTTTTTATAAGAATTGCGCTATTTTATGGGAATTTTGCATCTTTATTTTCATACAAATTTACATTATTTTATTAATATTCGGTGTATTTATTTTGATACGATTTTACATTATTCTATTTGTTTTTTGTATATACTTTTTTATACATATTTACATTATTTAATGTGTATCTTGCATATATATTTTATACAAATTTATTATCTATTATCTATTTTCATACAAATACACATTCTTTTCATGATATTTTGTTTATTTATTTTGACACGAATTTACATTATTTGATATGTATTTTGTATATATATTTTTATACGTATTTACATAATTTCATATGTATTTTGTATATATATTTCTATAGAAATCTACTTTGTTTTATGTGTATTCGTATATATATTTTGAAACAAATTTACATTGTTTTATATGTATTTTTTGAATATCTCTTTCAATACAAATTTACCTTACTCTATATGCATTTTGTATATTTATTTCAATACAAATTTAAATATTTTATGTGTATTTTGGTATATATATTTTAAAAAAATGCGATAATTTTTGGGAATTTTGCATCTTTATTTTCATACAAATTTACATTATTTTATTGATATTCTGTGTATTTATTTTGATACGATTTTACATTATTCTATTTGTTTTTTGTATATATTTTTTTATACACATTTACATTATTTAATGTGTATCTTGCATATATATTTTATACAAATTTACGTTATTTCAAGTGTATTTGTTTATATATTTTCATTCAAATTTACATTATTTGATGTGTATTTTTTATATGTATTTCAATACAAATTTACCTAATTTTATGAGTATTTTGTATATTTCTTTTCAAACAGATTTAAATTATTTTTGTGTATTTTTGTATATAGTTTTATACATATTTAGGTTATTTTATGTACGCATTTACATTATTTAGTGTGTGTTTTGTATATATATTTTTATGCAAATTTACTTTATTTTATGTGCATTATTGTACATATATTTTTATAGAAATTTGCGTTATTTGTATATGTTTTCTCATACAAATTTACATTACTTTATTGCTATTTTGTTTATTTATTTTGATACGAATTACATGATTATATGTGTATTTTGTACATATTTTTTTATATGTATTTACATTACTTAATGTGTATTTTGTTTATATATTTTTAAACAAATCTACGTTATTATATGTATTTGTATAAATATTTTGATACAGATTTACATTATTTTATGTATTTTGTATGTACATTTCAATTCAAATTTAGCTTATTTTAGCTGTATTTTGTATATATATTTTCATACAAATTTAATAACCTCTGTGTATTTTTGTATATAGTTTTATACAAATTTACGATATTTTATGTGTATTTTGTATATTTATATTTATACAAATACACTTTCTTTTACTGGTATTTTGTTTATTATTTTGATACGATTTTTATGTGTATTTTGTATTAATTTTTTTATACGTATTTACTTCATTTTATGTGTATTTTGTATATATTTTTATAGAAACCAACGTTATTTTATGTGTATTCGTATATATATTTTGAAACAAATTTACATTGTTTTATATGTATTTTGCATATCTATTTCAATACAAATTTACCTTACAATATGTGCATTTTTTATATTTATTTTAATACAAATTTTAATATTTTATGTGTATTTTGGTATATATATATTTTTATAAAAAAATGCGTTATTTTATGGCTATTTTGCATCTTTATTTTCATACAAATTTACATTATTTTATTAATATTCTGTGTATTTATTTTGATACGATTTCACATTATTCTATTTGAGTTTTGTATTTATTTTTTTATACATATTTACATTATTTAATTAGTATTTTGTATATATATTTGATACAAATTTACGTTATTTTAAGTGTATATGTTTAAATATTTTCATTCAAACTTCCATTATTTTATGTGTATTTTGTATATGTATTTCAATACAAATTTACCTAATTTTATGTGTATTTTGTATATTTATTTTCATACAAATTTAAATTATTTTTGTGTATTTTTGTATATAGTTTCATACAAACAGGTTATTTTATGAGTATTTTGTATATCTATTTTCATACAAATACACATTCTTTTATTGATATTTTGTTTATTTATTTTGACGAGAATTTAAATTATTTAATGTGTATTTTGTATATATATTTTATACGTATTTACATCATTTCATGTGTATTTTGTATATATATTTCTATAGAAATCTACGTTATATTATGTGTATTCGTATATAGATTTTTAAACAAATTTACACTTTTATGTGTATTTTACATATTTTTTCAATACAAATTTACCTTATTGTATATGCATTTTGTATATTAATTTTAATACAAATTTAATGATTCTATGTGTATTTTTGTATATGTATTTTTATAAAAATATGCTTTATTTTATGGGTATTTTGCATCTTTATTTTCATACAAATCTACGTTATTTTATTGATATTCTGCTCATTCATTTTGATACGATTTGACATTATTCTATGTGTATTTTGTATATATTTTTCATACAAATTTTCGTTATTTTATGTGTATTTGTTTATATATTTTGACACAAATTTACAATATTTTATGGGTATTTTGTATATATATTTCAAAAGAAATTTACCTAGTTTTATGTGTATTTTGAATATCTATTTTCATACAAACCCAAATTATTTTTATGTATTTTTGTATATATTTCAATACAAATTTTAGTTATGTTATGTGTATTTTGTAAATCTATTTTCATTCAAATATATATTATTTTATTGGTATTTTGTTGATTTATATTGATACGAATTTACATTATTTTATATGTACTTTTTATATATATCTTTATACGCATTTACATTATTTAATATTTATTTTGAATATATAATTTTATACAAATTCATGGTATTTTATGTGTATTTGTATATATATTTTCATATAAATTTACATTAATTTATGTGTATTTTGTACATATATTTCATTTCAAATTTACCTTATTTTATGTTTATTTTGTATGTGTATTTTGTACATTTATATTTATACAAATACACATTCTTTTATTGGTATTTTGTTTATTTATTTTGTTTCGAATTTATATTATTTTATGTGTATTTTGTTTACATTTTTTATACGTATTTACCTAATTTTATGTGTATTTTGTATATATATTTTTTTAGAAATCTACGTTATTTTATGTGTATTCGTAAATATATTTTGAAACAAATTTACATTGTTTTATATATATTTTTGCATATCTCTTTCAATAGAAGTTTACCTTATTGTATGTACATTTTGTATATTTATTTCAATACAAATATAAATATTTTATGTGTATTTTGGTATATATATTTTAATAAGAATTGCGCTATTTGATGGGAATTTTGCATCTTTATTTTCATACAAATTTACATTATTTTATTAATATTCGGTGTATTTATTTTGATACGATTTTACATTATTCTATTTGTTTTTTGTATATATATATTTTTTATACATATTTACATTATTTAATGTGTATCTTGCATATATATTTCATACAAATTTATTATCTATTATTTATTTTCATACAAATACAAATTCTTTTCGTTATATTTTGTTTATTTATTTTTAGACGAATTTACATTACTTAATATGTATTTTATTTATATATTTTATACGTATTTACATAATTTCATGTGTTTTGTATATATATTTCTATAGAAATCTACGTTATTTTATGTGTATTCGTATATATATTTTGAAACAAATTTACACTGTTTTATTTGTATTTTGCGTTTTTTTCAATACAAATTTACCTTATTGTATGTGTGCATTTTGTATATTAATTTTAATACAAATTTAATTATTCTATGTGTATTTTTGTATATGTATTTTTAGAAAAAAATATGCTTTATCTTATGGGTATTTTGCATCTTTATTTTCATACAAATTTAAATTATTTTATTGATATTCTGTGTACTTATTTTGATACGATTTTACATTATTCTATGTATAACAAAAATAAATACTGAATACACAAAAATAGATATGCAAAATACATATAAAACAATGTAAATTTGTTTCAAAATATATATACGAATACACATGAAATAAGGTAGATTTCTTTAAAAATATATATACAAAAGACACATAAAATTAAGAAAATAAGTATAAAAAAAGTATACAAAATACACATAAAATAATGTAAATTAGTATCAAAATAAATAAACAAAATACCAATAAAGGAATGTGCATTTGTATAAATATATATATATATATATATATATATATATATATATATATATATATATATATATATATATATATATATATATATATATATATATATATATATATATACAAAAATACACATTAAATAATATAAATTTGTTTAAAACTATACAAAATACACATGAAATGATGTAAATACGTATAAAAATATATACAAAACACACATTAAATAATGTAAATTGTCAAAATAAATAAACAAAATATCAATAAAAGAATGTATTTGTATGAAAATAGATATACAAAATACACATAAAATAACCTAAATTTGTATCAAACTTTATACAAAATACACAAAATATTTTAAATTTGTGAAAATAAATATACAAAATACATAAAATTAGATAAATTTGTATTGAAATACATACACAAATACACATAAAATAATGTAAATTTGAATGAAAATACATAAACAAATACACTTAAAATAACGTAAATTTTATTAAAAATATGTACAAAACATAAAGAGAATAATGTAAAATCGTATCAAAATAAATACACAGAATATTAATGAAATAATGTAAATTTGTATGAAAATTAAGATGCAAAATACCCATAAAATAACGCATTTTTAACAAAATATATTGACCAAAATACACATAAAATATTTGAAATTGTATTAAAATATATATAGAAAAAGCACATGGAATAAGTAAATTTGTATTGAAATAGATATGCAAAATACATATAAAGCAATGTAATTATGTTTCAAAATATATATACGAATACACATAAAATAACGTAGATTTCTATAAAAATATATATACAAAATACACATAAAATGAAGTAAATACGTATAAAAAAATGTATACAAAATACACAAAAAAAATAATGTAGATTCGTATGAAAATAAATAAACAAAATACCAATAAAAGAATATGTATCTGTATAAATATAAATATACAAAATACACATAAAATAACGTAAATTTATATAAAACTATATACAAAAAAACACAGAAGTAATTAAATTTGTATGAAAATATATACAAAATACACACAAAATAAGCTAAATTTGAATTGAAATATATATACAAAATACATGAAATAAAGTAAATTTGTATCAAAATATTTATACAAATACACATATAATAACGTAAATTTGTATGAAAATATATAAACAAAATACACATTAAATAATGTAAATACGTATAGAAAAATATGTACAGAATACACATATAATCATGTAATTCGTATCAAAATAAATAAACAAAATACCAATAAAATAATATAAATTTGTATGAGTAAACGTGTATGATGCATATTTTTTCAATACAAATTTACATTATTATATACGCATTTTGTATATTAATTTTAATACAAATTTAATTATTCGATGTGTATTTCTGTATCTGTATTTTTATAAACATATGCTTTATTTTTTGGGTATTTTGCATCTTTATTTTCATACAAATTTACATTATTTTATTGATATACTACTCATTCATTTTGATACGAATTGACATTATTCTATGTGTATTTTGTATATATTTTTCATACAAATTTACGTTATTTTATGTGTATTTGTTTATATATTTTGACACAAATTTACAATATTTTATGGGTATTTTGTATATACATTTCAAAAGAAATTTACCTAGTTTTATGTGTATTTTGTATATCTATTTTCATACAAACTCAAGTTTGTATACGTATTTTGTAAATTTATTTTCATTCAAATATACATTATTTTATTGGTGTTTTGCTGATTTATATTGATACGAATTTACATTATTTTATATGTACTTTGTATATATATTTTTATACGCTTTTACATTATTTAATATTTATTTTGAATATATATTTTTATACAAATTCATGGTATTTTATGTGTATTTGTATATAAATTTTCATATAAATTTACATTATTTTATGTGTATTTTGTACATATATTTTATTACAAATCTACCTTATTTTATGTTTATTTTGTATGTGTATTTTGTATATTTATATTTATCCAAATACACATTCTTTTATTGGTATTTTGTTTATTTATTTTTCCTACAAATATACATTCTTTTATTGGATTTTTGTTTATTTGTTTTGATACGAGTTTAAATTATTTTATGTGGATTTTGTATATATATTTTTTCTACGTATTTACATTATTTTATGTGTATTTTGGGTATATATTTTCATAAAAATTTGCCTTATTTTATGTGTTCGTATATATATTTTGAAACAAATTTACATTGTTTTATATGTATTTTGCATATCTATTTCAATACAAATTTACCTTATTGTATGTGCATTTTGTATATTTATTTTAATAAAAATTCAAATATTTTATGTGTGTTTTGGTATATATATTTTTATAAAAAATGCGTTATTTTATGGGTATTTTGCATCTAGTTTTCATACAAATTTACATTATTTTATTAATATTCTGTGTATTTATTTTGATACAATTTTACATTATTCTATTTGTGTTTTAAATATATTTTTTTATACATATACATATTATTTAATGTGAATTTTGTATATATATCTTATACAAATTTACGGTAATTTAAGTGTATTTGTTTATATATTTTCATTCAAATTTACATTATTTTATGTGTATTTTGTATATGTATTTCAATAAAAATTTACCTAATTTTATGTGTTTTGTAAATTTCTTTTCATACAAATTTAAATTATTTTTGTGTAATTTTTTATTTAGTTTTATACAAATTTAGGTTATTTTATGTGTATTTTGAATATCTATTTTCATAGTTATACACATTCTTTTATTGATTTTTTGTTTATTTAGTTTGACGCGAATTTACATTATTTAATGTGTATTTTGTATATATATTTTTATACGTATTTACATCATTTCATGTGTATTTTGTATATATATATTTCAATAGAAATCTACGTTATTTTATGTGAATTCGTATATAGATTTTGAAACAAATTTACACTATTTTATGTGTATTTTGCATATTTTTTCAATACAAATTTACCTTATTGTATATGCATTTTGTATATTAATTTAAAAAAAAATTATTCTATGTATATTTTTGTATATATATTTTTATACAAATATGCGTTATTTTTTGGGTATTTTGCATCTTTATTTTCATAGAAATTTACATTATTTTATTGATATACTACTCATTCATTTTGATACGAATTGACATTATTCTATGTGTATTTTGTATATATTTTTCATACAAATTTACGTTATTTTATGTGTATTTGTTTATATATTTTGACACAAATTTACAATATTTTATGGGTATTTTGTATATACATTTCAAAAGAAATTTACCTAGTTTTATGTGTATTTTGTATATCTATTTTCATACAAACTCAAGTTTGTATGTGTATTTTGTAAATTTATTTTCATTCAAATATATATTATTTTATTGGTGTTTTGCTGATTTATATTGATACGAATTTACATTATTTTATATGTACTTTGTATATATATTTTTATACGCTTTTACATTATTTAATATTTATTTTGAATATATATTTTTATACAAATTCATGGTATTTTATGTGTATTTGTATATATATTTTCATATAAATTTACATTATTTTATGTGTATTTTGTACATATATTTTATTACAAATCTACCTTATTTTATGTTTATTTTGTATGTGTATTTTGTATATTTATATTTATCCAAATACACATTCTTTTATTGGTATTTTGTTTATTTATTTTCCTACAAATATACAGTCTTTGATTGGAGTTTTGTTTATTTATTTTAATACGAGTTTAAATTATTTTATGTGGATTTTGTATATATATTTTTCTACGTATTTACATTATTTTATGTGTATTTTGGGTATATATTTTCATAAAAATTTGCCTTATTTTATGTGTTCGTATATATATTTTGAAACAAATTTACATTGTTTTATATGTATTTTGCATATCTATTTCAATACAAATTTACCTTATTGTATGTGCATTTTGTATATTTATTTTAATAAAAATTCAGATATTTTATGTGTGTTTTGGTATATATATTTTTATAAAAAATGCGTTATTTTATGGGTATTTTGCATCTAGTTTTCATACAAATTTACATTATTCTATTAATATTCTGTGTATTTATTTTGATACAATTTTACATTATTCTATTTGTGTTTTAAATATATTTTTTTATACATATACATATTATTTAATGTGAATTTTGTATATATATCTTATACAAATTTACGGTAATTTAAGTGTATTTGTTTATATATTTTCATTCAAATTTACATTATTTTATGTGTATTTTGTATATGTATTTCAATAAAAATTTACTTAATTTTATGTGTTTTGTAAATTTCTTTTCATACAAATTTAAATTATTTTTGTGTAATTTTTTATTTAGTTTTATACAAATTTAGGTTATTTTATGTGTATTTTGAATATCTATTTTCATAGTTATACACATTCTTTTATTGATTTTTTGTTTATTTATTTTGACGCGAATTTACATTATTTAATGTGTATTTTGTATATATATTTTTATACGTATTTACATCATTTCATGTGTATTTTGTATATATATATTTCAATAGAAATCTACGTTATTTTATGTGTATTCGTATATAGATTTTGAAACAAATTTACACTATTGTATGTGTATTTTGCATATTTTTTCAATACAAATTTACCTTATTGTATATGCATTTTGTATATTAATTTAAAAAAAAATTATTATATGTATATTTTTGTATATATATTTTTATACAAATATGCGTTATGTTTTGGGTATTTTGCATCTTTATTTTCATAGAAATTTACATTATTTTATAGATATTCTGTTCATTTATTTTGATACGATTTTACATTATTCTATGTATATTTTGTATAAATTTTTTTATACATTTTTCCTTAATTTAATGTGTATTTTGTATATATATTTTATACAAATTTACGTTACGTTACGTTACGTTACGTTACGTGTATTTGTTGATATATGTTGACAAAAATTTACAATATCTTATGGGTATTTTGTATATATATTTCAAAAGAAATTTACCTAGTTTTATGTGTATTTTGAATATCTATTTTCATACAAATTCAAATTATTTCTGGGTATTTTTTTTATATATTTTAATACAAATTTTACTTATGTTATGTGTATTTTGTAAATTTATTTTCATTCAAATAAATATTATTTTATTGGTATTTTGTCGATTTATCTTGATAAGAATTTACATTATTTTATATGTACTTTGTATATATATTTTTATACATTATTTAATGTTTATTTTGAATATATATTTCTATACTAATTCATGTTATTTTTTGTGTATTTGTATATATATTTTCATTCAAATTTATATTATTTTATGTGTATTTTGTATATATATTTCATTACAAATTTACCTTATTTTTTGTTTATTTTGTATATTTATTTTATTCAGTTTTAAATTATTTTATATGTATATTTGTATTTGTGTTTAGGTTATTTTATATATATTTTCTATATATATTTTCATCCAAAATTCCATTATTTTATTGGTATTTTGTTAATTTAATTCGATACGAATTTAGATTATTTCATAGGTATTTTGTATACATATTTTTATACGCATGTACATTATTTAATGTGTGTTTTGTATATATATTTTTATGCAAATTTACTTTATTTTTTATGCATTTTTGTACATATAATTTTAAAGAAATAAGCTTTATTTTATGTGTATTTTGTATATGTTTTCTCATACAAATTTACATAATTTTATTGGTATATTGGTTATGTATTTTGATACGAATTACATTATTATATGTGTATTTTGTACAAATTTTTTATACGTATTTACATTATTTTGTATATATATTTTTATGCAAATTTACTTTATTTTATATGCATTTTTGTACATATAATTTTAAAGAAATAAGCTTTATTTTATGTGTATTTTGTATATGTTTTCTCATACAAATTTACATAATTTTATTGGTATATTGGTTATGTATTTTGATACGAGTTACATTATTATATATGTATTTTGTACAAATTTTTTATACGTATTTACATTATTTAATGAGACTTTTGTTTATATATTTTTATACAAATTCACTTTATTATATATTTATTTTTATAAACATTTTTATACAAATTTACATTATCTTATGTACTTTGTATATATATTTCAATTCAAATTAAGGTTATTTTGTGTGTATTTTGTATATCTATTTTCATACAAATTTAATTACTTATGTGTATTTTTGTGTATTGTTTTATACAAATTTACGTTATTTTATGTGTATTTTGTATATTTATATTAATACAAATACACATTCTTTTATTGGTATTTTGTCTATTTATTTTGATACGAATTTACATTATTTTATGTGTATTTTGTATACATTTTTTATACGTGTATTTTATATACATTTTTATAGAAATCTACCTTATTTTATGTGTATTCGTATATATATTTTGAAACAAATTTGCATATCTATTTCAATACAGGTTTACCTTATTGTATGTGCATTTTGTATATATATTTTTTATAAAAAATGCGTTATTTTATGGGTATATTGCATCTTAATTTTCATACAAATTTACATTATTTTATTAACATTCTGTGTATTTATTTTGATACGATTTTACATTATTCTTTTTGTGTTTTGTATATATATTTTTTATATATATTTATATTATTTAATGTGTACTTTGTATATATATTTTATGCAAATTTATATTATTTTAAATGTATTTGTTTATATATTTTCATTCAAATTTACATTATTTTAAGTGTATTTTTTATATGTATTGAAATACAAATTTACATAATTTTATGTGTATTTGGTATATTTATTTTCATACAAATTTAAATTATTATTGTGTATTTTTGTATATAGTTTTATACAAATTTAGGGTATTTGATGTGTATTTTTTATATCTATTTTCATACAAATACACATTCTTTTATTGATATTTTGTTTATTTATTTTGACGCGAATTTACATTATTTAATGTGTATTTTTTATATATATTTTTATACGTATTTACATTATTTCGTGTGTATTTTGTATATATATTTCTATAGAAATCTACGTTATTTTATGTGTATTCGTATATATATTTTGAAACAAATTTACACTGTTTTATGTGTATTTTGCATATTTTTTCAATACAAATTTACCTTATTGTATGTGCATTTTGTATATTAATTTTAATACAAATTTAATTATTCTATGTGTATTTTTGTATATGTATTTTTAATAAAATATGCTTTATTTTATGGGTTTTTTGCATGTTTATTTTCATACAAATTTAAATTATTTTATTGATATTTTGTGTATTTATTTTGATTCGATTTTACTTTATTCTATGTGTATTTTGTATATATATTTTATACAAATGTACGTTATTTTATGTGTATTTGTTTTCATTTCATACAAATTTACATTATTTTATGTGTATTTTGTACATGTATTTAAAGACAAATTTAACTAATTATATAATTATTTGTGTATTTTGTATATCTATTTTCATAAAAACTGAAAGTATTATTATTATTTTTTGTATATGTTTTTATACAAATTTTCGTTATTTTATGTGTATTTTGTATATTTATTTTTCTACATATATACGTTCTTTTATTGGAATTTTGTTTATTTATTTTGATACGAGCTTACATTATTTTAGGTGTATTTGGTATATATATTTTTATACTATTTACATCATTTTATATGTATTTTTTATGTATATTTTCATATAAATTTACTCTATTTTATGAGTACTCTCATATATATTTTGATACATATTTACATTATTGATGTGTATTTTGCATATCTATTTCAACCCAAATTTACTTTATTGTATAAGCATTTTGTATATATATTTCAATACAATTTTAATTATTTCATGTGTATTTTTGTATATATATTTTTATGCAAAAATGCGTTATTATATGGGCATTTTGCATCTGTATTTTCATACAAATTTACACTATTTTATTGATATTGTTTATTTATTTTGATACGATTTAACATTATTCTATGAGTATTTTGTGTATATATTTTTATACATATTTACATTATTTAATGTATATTTTGTATATATATTTTATCCAAATTTACGTTATTTTATGTGTATTTGTTTATATATTTTCATACAAATTTACATTATTTTATGTGTATTTTGTATATGTATTTCAATACAAATTTGCCTAGTTTGATGTGCATTTTGCATATCTTTTTTCAAACAGATTTAAATTATTTTTGTGTATTTTTGTATATGTTTTTATACTAATTTTAGTTATTTAATTTGTATTTTGTATATATATTTTCCTGCAGATATACATTCTTTTATTGGAAAATTTGTATATTTATTTTGATACGGGTTTACATTATTTTCTGTGTATTTTGTATATATATTTTTCTACGTATTTACATTATTTTATGTGTATTTTGTATATATATTTTAATAAAATTTAACATTATATTATTGTGTGTATTCGTATTTATTTTGATACAAATTTTATACAAATTCATGTTATTTTTGTGTATTTGTATATATATTTTCATACAAATTTATATTATTTTATATGTGTTTTTAATATTTTTCATTACAAATTTACCTTATTTTATGAGAATTCTGTATATTTATTTCATTCAATCTTAAATTATTTTATGTGTATATTTGTATTTGTATTTAAGTAATTCTATGTGTATATTCTATATATATTTTCATCGAAAATTACATTATTTTATAGTTATTTTCTTAATTTAATTCAATACGAATTTAGATTTTTTCATAGGTATTTTTTATATATATTTTTATACTCATTTACATTATCTAATGTGTTTTTTGTATATATATTTTTTATGGAAATTTTCTTTATTTAATGTACATTTTTGTACATATATTTTTATAGAAACGCGTTATTTAATTTAATTTTATTTTATTTGTATATGTTTTCTCATGCAAATATATATTATTTTATTGGTATTTTGTTCATTTATTTTGATACGAATTACATGATTATATGTGTTTTTTGTACATATTTTTTATACGTATTTACATTATTTAATTTGTATTTTGTCTATATATTTTTAAACAAATTTACGTTATTATATGTGTATTTGTATAAATATTTTGATATAAATTTACATTGTTTTATGTATTTTGTATATATATTTCAATTCAAATTTAGCTTATTTTATGCGTATTTTGTATATCTATTTTCACACAAATTTAATTACTTTTGAGTATATTTCTATATAGTTTTATATAAATTTACGTTATTTTATGTGTATTTTGTATATTTATATTTATACAAATACACGTTCTTTTATTAGTATTTTGCTTATTTATTTTGATACGAGTTTACGTTATTTTATGTGTATTTTGTATACCTTTTTTTATTCGTATTTATTTCATTTTATGTGTATTTTGTATATATATTTTCATATAAATCTACGTTATTTTATGTGTACTCGTATATATATTTTGAAACAAATTTACATTGTTTTATATGTATTTTGTATTTCTATTTCAATATAAATTTACCTTATTGTATGTGCATTTTGTATATTTATTTTAAAACAAATTCAAGTATTTTATGTGGTTCTTGGTATATATATTTTTATAAAAAATGCGTTATTTTATGGGTATTTTGCATCTTAATTTTCATACAAATTTTGATACGATTTTACATTATTCTATTTGTGTTTTGTATATATTTTTTTTATACATATTTATATTATTTAATGTGTATTTCGTATATATATTTTATAGAAAGTTACGTTATTTTAAAGATATTTGTTTATATATTTTCATTCAAATTTACATTATTTTAGGTGTATTTTGTAAATGTATTTCAATACAAATTACCCTAATTTTATGTGTATTTTGTATATTTATTTTCATACAAATTTAAATTACTTTTGTGTATTTTAGTATATAGTTTTATACAAATTTAGGTTATTTTATGTGTATATTGTATATCTATCTCCAAACAAATACATTCTTTTATTGATATTTTGTTATTTATTTTGACGCGAATTTACATTATTTAATGTGTATTTTGCATATATATTTTTTTACGTATTTACATCATTTCATGTGTATTTTGTATATATATTTCTATAGAAATATACGTTGATTTATAAGTATTCGAATACTGATTTTGAAACAAATTTACTCTGTTTTATGTGTATTTTGCATATTTTTTCAATACAAATTTACCTTATAGTATGTGCATTTTGTATAATAATTTTAATACAAATTTAATTATTCTATGTGTATTATTGTATATGTATTTTTATAAAAATATGCTTTATTTTTTGGGTATTTTGCATCTTTATTTTCATACAAATCTATATTATTTTATTGATATTCTGTGTATTGATTTTGATTCGATTTTACATTATTCTATATGTATTTTAAATATATATTTTATACAAATGTACGTTACTTTATGTGTATTTGTTTTCATTTCATACAAATTTACATTATTTTATGTGTATTTTGTATATGTATTTAAATACAAATTTACTTTATTGTATGTGCATTTTGTATATTTATTTTAATACAAATTTAATTATTTTATATGTATTTTTTTATATATATTTTTATATAAATATGCGTTATTATATAAGTATTTTGCAACTTTATTTTCATACAAATTTATATTATTTTATTGATAATCTGTTTATTTATTTTGATACGATTTAACATTATTCTATGTGTATTTTGTATATATATTTTTATACAAATTTACATCATTTAATGTATATTTTGTATATATATTTTATCCAAATTTACGTTATTTTATGTGTATTTGTTTATATATTTTCATTCAAATTTACATTATTTTATGTGTGTTTTTTGTATGTATTTCAATACAAATTTGCCTAATTTTATGTATATTTTGCACATCTATTTTCAAACAAATTTAAACTATTTTTGTGTATTTTTGTATATATATATTTTTTCAAATTTTAGTTATTTTATTTGTATTTTGTATATATATTTCTCCTGCAAATATACATTCTTTTATTGGAATTTTATTGATTTATTTTGATTCGAATTTACATTACTTAATGTGTATTTTGTATATATATTTTTCAACGTATTTACTTTATTTTATGTGTATTTTGTATATACATAATTTCATAAAAATTTACGTTATTTTATTGTGTGTATTCGTATATATATTGATACAAATTTTATACAAATTGATGTTATTTTATGTGTATTTGAATATATATTTTCATATAAATTTACATTATTTTTTGTGTATTTTTACATATATTTCATTACAAATTTACCTTATTTTATTTTTATTTTATATATTCATTTCATGCAATTTTAAAATATTTTATGTTTATATATGTATTTGTATTTAGGTTATTTTATGTGTATTTTCTATATATATTTTCATCCAAAATTACATTATTTTATTGGTATTTTGATAATTTAATTCGATTCGAATTTAGATTATTTCAAAGGTATTTTGTATACATGTTTTTATACGCATTTACATTATTTAATGTCTGTTTTGTATATATATTTATTTGCAAATTTACTTTATTTTATGTGCATTTTTGTACATATATTTTTAAAGAAATTAGTGTTATTTTATGTGTATTTTGTATATGTTTTCTCATACAAATTTACATTATATTATTGGTATTTTGTTTATTTATTTTGATACGAATTACATGATTATATGTGTATTTTGTACATATTTTTTATACGTATTTACATTATTTAATGTGTATTTTGTTTATGTGTTTTTATACAAATTTACGTTATTATATGTGTATTTGTATAAATATTTTGATACAAATTTACATTATATGATGTATTTTGTATATATATATTTCAATTCAAATTTAGCTTATTTTATGTGTATTTTGTATATCTATTTTCATACAAATTTAACTACTTTTGTGTATTTTTGTATATAGTTTTATATAAATTTACGTTATTTTATGTGTATTTTGTATATTTATATTTATACAAATACACATTCTTTTATTGGTATTTTGTTTATTTATTTTGATACGAATTTACATTATTTTATGTGTATTTTGTATACATTTTTTTATACGTATTTACTTCATTTTATGTGTATTTTGTATATATATTTTTATAGAAATCTGCGTTATTTTATGTGTATTCGTATATATATTTTGAAATAAATTTACATTGTTTTATATGTATTTTGCATATCTATTTCAGTTTATATTTACCTTATTGTATGTGCATTTTGTATATTTATTTTAATACAAATGTAAATTTATTTATGTGCATTTTAGTATATATATTTTTATAAAAAAAATGCGTTATTATATGGGTATTTTGTTTCTTTATTTTCATAGAAATTTACATTATTTTATTAATATTCTGTGTATTTATTTTGATACGACTTTACATTATTCTATTTCGGTTTTGTATATATTTTTTTATACATATTTACATTATTTAATGTGTATTTTGTATATATATTTTATACAAATTTACGTTATTTTAAGTGTATTTGTTTATGTATTTTCATTCAAATTTACATTATTTTATGTGTATTTTGTATATGTATTTCAATACAAATTTACCTAATTTTATGTGTATTTTGTATATTTATTTTCAAACAAATTTAAATTATTTTTGTGTATTTTTGTATATAGTTTTATACAAATTTACGTTATTTTATGTGTATTTTGTATATCTATTTTCATACAAATACACATTCTTTTATTGATATTTTGTTTATTTATTTTGATACGAATTTACATTATTTAATGTCTATTTTGTATATATTTGTATAAATAGTTTGATACAAATTTACATTATTTTATGTATTTTGTATATATATTTCAATTCAAATTCAGCCTATTTTAAGTGTATTTTGTATATCTATTTTTATACAAATTTAATTACTTTTGTGTATGTTTTTGTAAGTTTTATACAAATTTACGTTATTTTATGTGTATTTTGTATATTTATATTTATACAAATACTCATTCTTTTATTGGTATTTTGTTTATCTATTTTGATACCAATTTACATTATTTTATGTGTATTTTGTATACATTTTTTTAAACGCATTTATTTCATTTTATGTGTTTTTTGTATATATATTTTATAGAAATCTACGTTATTTTGTGTATTCGTATATATATATTTTGAAACAAATTTACATTGTATGTATTTTGCAAATCTATATCAATACAAATTTACCTTAATGAATGTGCATTTTGTATATTTATTTTAATACAAATTTAAATATTTTATGTGTATTTTGGTATATATATATTTTATAAAAAATGCGTTATTTTATGGGTCTTTTGCAACTTTATTTTCATACAAATTTATATTATTTTATTAATATTCTGTGTATTTATTTTGATACGATTTTACACTATTCTATTTGTGTTTTGTATAAATTTTTTTCATACATATTTGCATTATTTAATGTGTATTTGAATATATATTTTATACAAATTTACGTTATTTAAAGTGTATTTATTTATATATTTTCATTAAAATTTACATTATTTTATGTGTATTTTGTATATGTATTTCAATACAAATTTACCTAGTTTTATGTGTATTTTGTATATCTATTTTCATACAAATTTAAATTATTTTTGTGTATTTTTGTATATAGTTTTATTCAAATTTCCGTTATTTTATGTGTATTTTGTATATGTATTTTCATACAAATACACATTCTTTTATTGATATTTTGTTTATTTATTTTGACACGAATCTACATTATTTAATGTGTATTTTGTGTATATATTTTTAAACGTATTTACATAATTTCATGTGTATTTTGTATATATATTTCTAAAGAAATATACGTTATTTTATGTGTATTCGTATATATTTTTTGAAACATCTACATTATTTGATGTGTATTTTGTATATATATTTCATTACAAATTTGCCTTATTCTATATTTATTTTTATATTTATTTTCATTCAAATTCAATTTTTTTTATGTGTATATATTTATTTGTATTTACGTTATTTTATGTGTATTTTCTTTATATATTTTCATTCAGAATTACATTATTTTATCGATATTTTGTTCACCTATTTCGATACGAATTTAGATTATTTCATGTTTATTTTCTATACATATTTTTACACGTTTTGTTAGTATTTTGTTTATGTATTTTGATACGAATTTACATTATTATATGGGTATTTTGTATATATTTTGTATACGTATTTTCATTATTTAATGTGTATTTTGTTTATATATTTTAAAACAAATTTACGTTATTTTATGCGTATTTGTTTAATTATTTTGATATAAATATACATTATTTTATGTATTTTTTATATATATTTCAATACAAATTTAGTTTATTTTTTATATATTTTGTATATCTATTTTCATACAAATTTAAATTACTTTTTTTTGTATATAGTTTTATACAAATTTACGTAATATATGTGTATTTTGTATATTTATTTTGATACAAATTCACATTCTTCTATTGGTATTTTGTTTATTTATTTTGGTACGAATTTACATTATTTTATGTGTATTTTGTACATATATTTTTATACGTATTTACATCATTTTATGTGTATTTTTTATATATATTTTTATAGAAATTTACGTTTTTTTTATGTTTATTCGTATATATATTTTGTAGCAAATTTACATTGTTTGATGTTTGTTTTGCTTATCTATTTCAATACAAATTTACCATATTGTATGTGTATTTTGTATATATATTTTAATACAAATTTAATTATTTGATGTGTTTTTTTTTAATATATATTTTTATAAAAATATGCTTTTTTATGAGTATTTTGCATCTTTATTTTCATACAATTTTACATTATTTTATTGATATTCTGTGTATTTATGTTGATACGATTTTACATTGTTCTATGTGTATTTTGTATATATTTTATTTTACATATTTACATTATTTAATGAGCATTTTCTATATATGTTTTATACATATATACGATACTTTATGTCTATCTGTTTATATAAATTCATACAAATTTACATTATCTTTTATGTATTTTGTATATGTATTTCAATACAAATTTATCTAATTTTATGTGTATTTTGTATTTCTATTTTCTTACAAATTGAAACTATTTTTGTGTATTTTTGTATGTATTTTTATACAAATGTTAGTTATTTTATATATTATTTTGTATATTTATTTTCCTACATATATACATTCTTTTATTGAAATTTAGTTTATTGAATATGATACGAATTTACATTATTTTAGGTGTATTTTGTATATATATTTTTATTCGTATTTACATCATTTTATGTGTTTTTTTTAAATATATTTTCATAGAAATTTACTTTATTTTATGTGTTTTCGTATACATATTTTAATTCAAATTTACATTATTTGGTGTGTATTTTGCATATCTATTTCAATACAAATTTATCTTATTGTATGTGCATTTTGTATATTTATTTTAATAAAAATTTAATTATTTTATGTGTATTTTTGTATATATATTTTTATACACTTTTCCATTATTTAATATATATTTTGTATATATATTTTATACAAATTTACGTTATTTTTTGTGTATTTGTTGATATATTTTGACACAAATTTACAATATTTTATGGGTATTTTGTATATAAAGTAAACTTATATTGAAAGAGATATGCAAAATACATATAAAACAATGTAAATTTGTTTCAAATATATATACGAATACACATAAAATACGTAGATTTCTATTAAAATATATATACAAAATACACATAAAATTAAGTAAATACGTAAAATAGATATACAAAATACACATAGAATAATGTAAAATTGTTTCAAAAAAAAACAATATAAATAAAATAATGTAAATTTGTATGAAAAAAGATGCAAAATACCCATAAAATAAAGCATATTTTTTAAAATATACAAAAAAACATATAGCATAATTAAATTTGTATTAAAATTAATATACAAAATGCATATACAATAAGGTAAATTTGTATTGAAAAAATATGCAAAATACACATAAAACAGTGTAAATTTATTTCAAAATCTATTTACGAATACTCATAAATCAACGTAGATTTCTATAGAAATATATATAAAAAATACACATCAAATGATGTAAACACGTATAAAAATATATATATATAAAATACACATTAAATAATTTAAATTCGCGTCAAAATAAATAAACAAAATATTAATAAAAGAATGTGTATTTGTATGAAAATAGATATACAATATACACATAAAATCACCTAAATTTGTATAAAACTATATACAAAAATACACAAAAATAATTTTATTTTGTATGAAAATAAATATACAAAATACACATAAAATTAGGTAAATTTGTATTGAAATACATTTACAAAATACACATAATGTAAATTTGAATGAAATATATAAACAAATACACTTAAAATAACGTATATTTGATAAAATATATATAAAATACACATTAAATAATGAAATATGTATAAAATATATACAAAACACAAATAGAATAATATAAAATCGTATCAAAATAAATACAAATATTATAAAATAATGGAAATTTGTATGAAAATTAAGATGCAAAATACCCATAAAATAACATTTTTTATAAAAATATATGCAAGACACACATAAAATATTTGAATTTGTATTAAAATAAATATACAAAATGCACATACAATAAGGTAAATTTGTATTGAAATAGATATGCAAAATACATATAAAACCATGTAAATTTTTTTCAAAATATATATACGAATACACATAAAATAACGTAGATTTCTATGAAAATAAATATACAAAATACACATAAAATGAAGTAAATACGTATAAAAAAAGGTATACAAAATACACATAAAATAATGTAAACTCGTATGAAAATAAATAAAGAAAATACTAATAAAAGAATGTGTATTGTATAAATATAAATATACAAAATACAAATAAAATAACGTAAATTTATATAAAACTATATGCAAAAATACACAAAAGTAACTAAATTTGTGTGAAAATAGATATACAAAATACATGTGTATTTTGTATATTTATTTTCATTCAAATTGAAATTATTTTTGTTTATTTTTTTATATATTTTCATACAAATTTTCGTTATCTTATGTGTATTTTGTATATTTATTTTTTCTACAAATATACGTTCTTTTATCTGAATTTTTTTTATTGAATTTGAAACGAATCTACCTTATTTTGTATATCTATTTTCATACAAATTAAAATACTTCTGTGTATTTTTGTATATAGTTTTATATAAATTTAAGTAATTTTATGTGTATTTTGTATATTTATATTTATACAAATACACATTCTTTTATTGGTATTTTTTTTTATACGAATTTACATTATTTTATGTGTATTTTGTATACATTTTTTTATACGTATCTACTTCATTTTATATGTATTTTGTATATATATTTTTATAGAAATCTACGTTATTTTATGTGTATTCGTATATATATTCTGAAACAAATTTACATTGTTTTATATGTATTTTCCATATCTATTTCAATACAAATTTACCTTATTGTATGTGTTTTTTATATATTTATTTTAATACAAATTAATTTTTTTATGTGCATTTTGGTATATATATTTTTATAAATAAAAAAAATGCGTTATTTTATGGGTATTTTGCCTCTTTATTTTCATACAAATTCACATTATTTTATTAATATTCTGTGTATTTATTTTCATACGATTTTACATTATTCTATTTGTGTATTGTATATATTTTTTATACAAATTTACGTTATTTTAAGTTTATTTGTTTATGTCTTTTCATTCAAATTTACATTATATGTATATGTATTTCAATACAAATTTAACTAATTTTATGTGTATTTTGTATATTTATTTTCATACAAATTTAAAATATTTTTGTGTATTTTTGAATACTGTTTGATACTAGATTATTTTATGTGTATTTTGTATATCTATTTTCATACAAATACACATTCTTTTATTGATATTTTGTTTATTTATTTTGACGCGAATTTACAGTATTTAATGTGTATTTTGTATATATATTTTTATACGTATTTACATAATTTCATGTGTATTTTGTATATATATTCCTATAGAAATCAACGTTATTTTATGTGTATTCGTATATATATTTTGAAACAAATTTACACTGTTTTAAGTGTATTTTTCAATACAAATTTACCTTATTGTATGTGCATTTTGTATATTAATTTTAATACAAATTTAATTATTCTATGTGTATTTTTGTATATGTATTTTTAAAAAAAATATGCTTTATTTTATGGGTATTTTGCATCTTTATTTTCCTACAAATTTAAATTATTTTATTGATATTCTGTGTACTTATTTTGATACGATTTAAATTATATTATGTATAACAAAAATAAATACAGAATACACAAAAATAGATATGCAAAATACATATAAACAATGTAAATTTTTTTCAAAATATATATACGAATACACATGAAATAAGGTAGATTTCTATAAAAATATATATATACAAAATACACATAAAATTAAGTAAATACGTATAAAAAATGTATACAAAATACACATAAAATAATGTAAATTAGTATCAAAATAAATAAACAAAATACCAATAAAAGAATGTGTATTTGTATAAATATATATATACAAAATACACATTAAATAATATAAATTTGTTTAAAACTATACAAAATACACATGAAATGATGTAAATACGTATAAAAATATATATACAAAATACACATTAAATAATGTAAATTCGCGTAAAAATAAATAAACCAAATATCAATAAAAGAATGTGTATTTGTATGAAAATAGATATACAAAATACATATAAAATAACCTAAATTTGTATCAAACTATATACAAAAATACACAAAAATATTTTAAATTTGTATGAAAATATATATACAAAATACACATAAAATTAGGTAAATTTGTATTGAAATACATACACAAAATACACATAAAATAATGTAAATTTGAATGAAAATACATAAACAAATACACTTAAAATAACGTAAATTTGTATCAAAAATATGTACAAAACACAAATAGAATAATGTAAAATCGTATCAAAATAAATACACAGAATATTAATAAAATAATGTAAATTTGTATGATAAAAAGCAAAATACCCATAAAATAACGCATTTTTTATTTATAAAATATATATACAATAATAAACATAAAAAAATTTAATTTGTTTTAAAATAAATATACAAAAAACACATATAATAAGGTAAATTTGTATTGAAATAGATATGCAAAATACATATAAAACAATGTAAATTTGTTTCAAAATATATATACGAATACACATAAAATTACGTAGATTTATATAAAAATATATATACAAAATACACATAAAATGAAGTAAATACGTATAAAAAAATGTATACAAAATACACATAAAATAATGTAAATTGTATCAAATAAATAAACAAAATACCAATAAAGAATGTATTTGTAAATATAAATATACAAAATACACATAAAAACGTAAATTTATATAAAACTATATATAAAACACAGAAGTAATTAAATTTGTATGAAATATATAAAATACACACAAAATAAGCTAAATTGAATTGAAATATATATACAAAATACATGAAATGAGTAATTTGTATCAAAATATTTATACAAATACACATATAATAACGTAAATTTGTGAAAATATATAAACAAAATACACATTAAATAATGTAAATACGTATAAAAAAATATGTACAAAATACACATATAATCATGTAATTCGTATCAAAATAAATAAACAAAACACCAATAAAATAATATAAATTTGTATGAGTAAAAGTGTATGTTGCATATTTTTTCAATACAAATTTACCTTATTATATACTCATTTTGTATATTAATTTTAATACAAATTTAATTATTCGATGTGTATTTTTGTATCTGTATTTTTATAAACATATACTTCATTTTTTGGGTATTTTGCATCTTTATTTTCAAACAAATTTACATTATTTTATTGATATTCTGCTCATTCATTTTGATACGAATTGACATTATTCTATGTGTATTTTGTATATATTTTTCATACAAATTTACGTTATTTTATGTGTATTTGTTTATATATTTTGACCCAAATTTACAATATTTTATGGGTATTTTGTATATACATTTCAAAAGAAATCTACCTAGTTTTATGTGTATTTTGTATATCTATTTTCATACAAAGTCAAATTATTTCTATATATTTTTGTATATATTTTAATACAAATTTTAGTTATGTTATGTGTATTTTGTAAATTTATTTTCATTCAAATATATATTATTTTATTGGTGTTTTGTTGATTTATATTGATACGAATTTAGTTTATTTTATATGTACTTTTTATATATATTTTTATACGCTTTCACATTATTTAATATTTATTTTGAATATATATTTTTATACAAATTCATGGTATTTTATGTGTATTTGTATTTATATTTTCATATAAATTTACATTATTTTATGTGTATTTTGTACATATATTTTATTACAAATCTACCTTATTTTATGTTTATTTTGTATATGTATTTTTTTTATTTATATTTATCCAAATACACATTCTTTTATTGGTATTTTGTTTATTTATTTTAAATCGAATTTACATTATTTTATGTGTATTTTGTATACATTTTTTTATACGTATTTACTTAATATTATGTGTATTTTGTATATATATTTTTATAGAAATCTACGTTTTTTTTATTTGTATTCGTATATATATTTTGAAACAAATTTACATTGTTTTATATGTATTTTTGCATATCTCTTTCAATACAAATTTACCTTATTGTATGTGCATTTTGGATATTTATTTCAATACAAATTTAAATATTTTATGTGTATTTTGATATATATATTTTTATAAGAAATGCGCTATTTTATTGGAATTTTGTATCTTTATTTTCATACAAATTTACATTATTTTATTAATATTCGGTGTATTTATTTAGATACGATTTTACATTATCCTATTTGTTTTTTGTATATACTTTTTTATACATATTTACATTATTTAATGTGTATCTTGCATATATATTTTATACAAATTTATTATCTATTATCTATTTTCATACAAATACACATTCTTTTCATGATATTTTGTTTATTTATTTCGACACGAATTTACATTATTTGATATGTATTTTGTATATATATTTTTATACGAATTTACATAATTTCATATGTATTTTGTATATATATTTCTATAGAGATCTACTTTATTTTATGTGTATTCGTATATATATTTTGAAACAAATTTACATTGTTTTATATGTATTTTTGAATATCTCTTTTAATACAAATTTACCTTACTGTATATGCATTTTGTATATTTATTTCAATACAAATTTAAATATTTTATGTGTATTTTGGTATATATATTTTAATAAAAAATCTTTATTTTCATAGAAATTTACATTATTTTATTGATATTCTGTGTATTTATTTTGATACGATTTTACATTATTCTATTTGTTTTTTATATATATTTTTTTATACACATTTACATTATTTAATGTGTATCTTGAATATATATTTTATACAAATTTACGTTATTTTAAGTGTATTTGTTTATATATTTTCGTTCAAATTTACATTATTTGATGTGTATTTTGTATATGTATTTCAATACAAATTTACTTATTTTTTGTGTATTTTGTATATTTCTTTTCAAATAAATTTAAACTATTTTTGTGTATTTTTGTATATAGTTTTATACAAATTTAGGTTATTTTATGTACGCATTTACATTATTTAGTGTGTGTTTTGTATATATATTTTTATGCAAATTTACTTTATTTTATGTGCATTTTTGTACATATATTTTTATAGAAATTTGCGTTATTTGTATATGTTTTCTCATACAAATTTACATTATTTTATTGCTATTTTGTTTCTTTATTTAGATACGAATTAAATGATTATATGTGTATTTTGTACATATTTTTTATACGTATTTTCATTACTTAATGTGTATTTTGTTTATATATTTTTAAACAAATCTACGTTATTATATGTATTTGTATAAATATTTTGATACAGATTTACATTATTTTATGTATTTTGTATGTACATTTCAATTCAAATTTAGCTTATTTTAGCTGTATTTTGTATATATATTTTCATACAAATTTAATTACTTCTGTGTATTTTTGTATATAGTTTTATACAAATTTACGATATTTTATGTGTATTTTGTATATTTATATTTATACAAATACACATTCTTTTACTGGTATTTTGTTTGTTTATTTTGATACGATTTTTATGTATATTTTGTATTCATTTTTTTATACGTATTTACTTCATTTTATGTGTATTTTGTATATGTTTTTATAGAATACGTATAAAATAGAGCATTTTTTATAAAAATATATATATCAAAATACACATAAAATTTTTAAATTTGTATTGAAATAAATATACAAAATGCATATACAGTAAGGTAAATATGTATTGAAAGAGATATTCAAAAATACATATAAAACAAAGTAAATTTGTTTGAAAATATATATACGAATACACATAAAATAACGTAGATTTCTATAGAAATATATATACAAAATGCACATGAAATTATGTAAATACGTATAAAAATATATATACAAAATACATATCTAGGTAAATTCGTGTCAAAATAAATAAACAAAATATCATGAAAAGAATGTGTATTTGTATGAAAATAAATAATAGATAATAAATTTGTATGAAATATATATGCAAGATACACATTAAATAATGTAAATATGTATAAAAATATATACAAAAAAAATAGAATAATGTGAAATCGTATCAAAATAAATACACCGAATATTAATAAAATAATGTAAATTTGTATGAAAATAAAGATGCAAAATTCCCATCAAATAGCGCATTTCTTAGAAATATATATACCAAAATACATAAAATATTTAAATTTGTATTGAAATAAATATACAAAATGCACATACAATAAGGTAAACTTGTATTGAAAGAGATATGCAAAATACATATAAAACAATGTAAATTTGTTTCAAAATATATACGAATACACATAAAATAACGTAGATTTTATAAATATATATATATATATATATATATATATATATATATATATATATATATATATATATATATATATATATATATATATATATATATACACACATAAAAATTAAGTAAATACGTATAAAATATATAAAAATACATATAGAATAATGTAAAATTGTTTCAAAAAAATAAACAGAATATAAATAAAATAATGTAAATTTGTATGAAAATAAAAATGCAAAATACCCATAAAATAAAGCATATTTTTATAAAAAAAAAACATATACAAAAATACACATAGCATAATTAAATTTGTATTAAAATTAATATACAAAATGCATATACAATAAGGTAAATTTGTATTGAAAAAAAACGCAAAATACACATAAAACAGTGTAAATTTTTTTCAAAATCTATATACGAATACTCATAAATCAACGTAGATTTCTATAGAAATATATATACAAAATACACATCAAATGATGTAAACACGTATAAAAATATATATATAAAATACACATTAAATAATGTAAATTCGCGTCAAAATAAATAAACACAATATCAAAAAAAGAATGTGTATTTGTATGAAAATAGATATACAATATACACATAAATTCATCTAAATTTGTATAAAACTATATTCAAAAATACACAAAAATAATTTTAATTTGTATGAAAATAAATATACAAAATACACATAAAATTAGGTAAATTTGTATTGAAATACATTTACAAAATACACATAAAATAATGTACATTTGAATGAAAATATATAAACAAATACACTTAAAATAAGGTAAATTTGTATAAAATATATATAAAAAATACACATTAAATAATGTAAATATGTATAAAAAAATATATACAAAACACAAATAGAATAATATAAAATCGTATCAATATAAATACACAGAATATTAATAAAATAATGTAAATTTGTATGAAAATTAAGATGCAAAATACCCATAAAATAACGCATTTTTTATAAAAATATATATACCAAGACACTCATAAAATATTTGAATTTGTATTAAAATAAATATACAAAATGCACATACAATAAGGTAAATTTGTATTGAAATAGATATGCAAAATACATATAAAGCCATGTAAATTTTTTTCAAAATATATATACGAATACACATAAAATAACGTAGATTTCTGTGAAAATAAATATACAAAATACACATAAAAATGAAGTAAATACGTATAAAAAAAGGTATACAAAATACACATAAAATAATGTAAACTCGTATGAAAATAAATAAACAAAATACTAATAAAAGAATGTGTATTGTATAAATATAAACGTACAAAATACAAATAAAATAACGTAAATTTATATAAAACTATATGCAAAAATACACAAAAGTAATTAAATTTGTGTGAAAATAGATATACAAAATACATGTGTATTTTGTATATTTATTTTCATACAAATTGAAATTATTTTTGTTTATTTTTTTATATATTTTCATACAAATTTTCGTTATTTTATGTGTGTTTTGTATATTTATTTTTTCTACAAATATACGTTCTTTTATCTGAATTTTGTTTATTGAATTTGAAACGAGTTTACCTTATTTTGTATATCTATTTTCATACAAATTAAAATACTTCTGTGTATTTTTGTATATAGTTTTATATAAATTTACGTTATTTTATGTGTATTTTGTATATTTATATTTATTCAAATACACATTCTATTATTGGTATTTTGTATATTTATTTTGATACGAATTTGCATTATTTTATGTGTATTTTGTATACATTTTTTTATACGTATTTACTTCATTTTATGTGTATTTTGTATATATATTTTTATAGAAATCTACGTTATTTTATGTGTATTCGTATATATATTTTGAAACAAATTTACATTGTTTTATATGTATTTTGCATATCTATTTCAATACAAATTTACCTTATTGTATGTGTTTTTTATATATTTATTTTAATTCAAATTTAATTTTTTTATGTGTATTTTGATATATATATTTTTATAAATAAAATAAAATGCGTTATTTTATGGGTATTTTGCCTCTTTATTTTCATACAAATTTACATTATTTTATTAATATTCTGTGTATTTATTTTGATACGATTTTACATTATTCTATTTGTGTTTTGTATATATTATTTTATACAAATTTACGTTATTTTAAGTGTATTTGTTTATGTCTTTTCATTCATATTTACATTATTTTATGTGTATTTTGTATATGTATATCAATACAAATTTACCTAATTTTATGTGTATTTTGTATATTTAATTTCATACAAATTTAAAATATTTTTGTGTATTTTTGTATATATTTTGATACAAATTTAGGTTATTTTATGTGTATTTTGTATATCTATTTTCATACAAATACACATTCATTTATTGATATTTTGTTTATTTATTTTGACGCGAATTAACAGTATTTAATGTGTATTTTGTATATATATTTTTATACGTATTTACATCATTTCATGTGTATTTTGTATATATATTCCTTTAGAAACCAACGTTATTTTATGTGTATTCGTATATATATTTTGAAACAAATTTACACTGTTTTATGTGTATTTTGCGTTTTTTTTTTCAATACAAACTTACCGTATTGTATGTGCATTTTGTATATTAATTTTAATACAAATTTAATTATTCTATGTGTATTTTTGTATATGTATTTAAAAAAAAAATGCTTTATTTTATGGGTATTTTGCATCTTTATTTTCATACAAATTTAAATTATTTTATTGATATTCTGTGTACTTATTTTGATACGATTATACATTATTCTATGTATAACAAAAATAAATACAGAATACACAAAAATAGATATGCAAAATACATATAAACAATGTAAATTTGTTTCAAAATATATATACGAATACACATGAAATACAAATTTAATTACTTTTGTGTATTTTTGTATATTGTTTTATACAAATTTACGTTATTTTATGTGCATTTAGTATATTTATATTTATACAAATACACATTCCCTTATTGGTATTTCGTTTATTTATATTTATACGAATTTACTTTATTTTATGTGTATTTTGTATACATTTTTCATTCGTATTTACTTAATTTTATCTGTATTTTGTATATATATATATATATATATATATATATATATATATATATATATATATATATATATATATATATATATATATATATATATATATATATATATATTTATAGAAATCTACGTTATTTCATGTGTATTCGTATATATATTTTGAAACAAATTTACATTGTTTTATATGTATTTTGCATATCTATTTCAATACAAATTAACCTTATTTTATGTGCATTTTGTATATTTATTTTAATACAAATTCAAATATTTTATGTGTATTTTGGTATATATAATTTTATAAAAAATGCGTTATTTTATAGGTATTTTGCATCTTAGTTTTCATACAAATGTACATTATTATTTTTAATATTCTGTGTATATATTTTGATACGATTTTATATTATACTATTTGTGTTTTGTATATATTTTTTTATACATATTTTCATTATTTAATGTGTATTTTTATATATATTTTATACAAATTAACGTTATTTTAAATGTATTTGTTTATATAATTTCATTCAAATTTACATTATTTTAAGTGTATTTTGCATATGTATTTCAATACAAATTTACCTAATTTTATGTGTATTTTGTATATTTATTTTCATACAAATTTAAATTATTTTTGTGTTTTTTTTTGTATATACATAAAGAGTAAATTTCTATGAAAATATATATTCAAAATGCATATAAAATTATGTAAATAAGTATAAAAATATATATATCAAATACCCGTAAAAAAATGAAAATTCGTATCAAAATAAATAAACAAAATTCCGATAAAAGAACGCATATTTGTAGGAAAATAAATATACAAAATACACATAAAATTACGAAAATTTGAATAAATATATATACAAAAAAACAAAAAAATAAATTTCAATTTGTATGAAAATAGATATACAAAATACACATATAATTAGTTAAATTTATATTTAAATACATGTACAAAATACACATAAAATAATGTAAATTTGTACGTTCTTTTATCGGAATTTTGTTTATTGATTTTGATACGAATTTTCATTATTTTAGGTGTATTTGATATATATATATATATCTATCTATCTATCTATCTATCTATCTATCTATCTATATATATATATATATATATATATATATATATATATATATATATATATATATATATATATATATATATATATATATATATATATATATATATATATATATATATATATATATATATATATATATATATATATATATATATATATATATATATATATATATATATATATATATATATATATATATATATATATATATATATATATATATATATATATATTTTGATATAAATTTACATTATTTATGTGTATTTCGCATATCTATTTAATGCAAATTTTCTTTATTGTATGTGCCTTTTGTATATTTATTGTGATACAAATTTAATTATTTTATGTGTATTTTTGTATATATATTTTTAAACAAATATGCGTTATTATATGGGTATTTTGCATCTTTATTTTCATACAAATTTACATTATTTTATTGATAGTCTGTGTATTTATTTTGATACGATTTTACGTTATTCTGTGTATTTTGTATACATATTTTTAGACATATTTACATTATTTAATGTATATTTTGTACATATATTTTATGGAAATTTACGTTATCTTACGTGTATTTGTTTATATAGTTTCATACAAATTTACATTATTTTATGTGTATTTTGTATATGTATTTCAATAAAAATTTGCCTAATTTCATGTGTATTTTGCATATCTATTTTCAAACAAAATTAAAAAAAAATTGTGTATTTTTGTATATATATTTATACAAATTTTTATTATTCTATTTGTATTTTGTATATATATTTTCCTACAAATATACATTCTTTTAGAGGAAATTTTTTTTATTTATTTTGATACGAGTTTACATTATTTTATGTGTATTTTGTATATATATTTTTCTATGTATTTACATTATTTAATGTGTATTTTGTATATATATATTTTCATAAAAATTTACGTTATTTTATTGTGTGTATTCGTATATATTTTGATACAAATTTACTTTATTTTATGTGTTTTTTGCATATCTATTTCAATAAAAATCTACCTTATTGTATGTGTATTTTGTATATTTATTTTAATATAAATTTAATTATTTTATGTGTATTTTTGTATATATTTTTTTTTAAATATGAGTTATTTTATGGGTATATTGCATCTTTAATTTTATGAATTTTTACATTACGTACATATCTTTTATACGTATTTACATTATTTAATGTGTATTTTGTTTATATATATTTATACAAATTTACGTTATTAAATGTGTATTTGAATATATATTTTGATACAAATTTACATTATTTTATGTAATTTCTATATTTATTTCAATTCAAATTTAGCTTATTTTATGTGTCTTTTGTATATCTATTTTCATACAATTTTTTTTGTTTATTTTTGTATATAGTTTTATACAATTTTACGTTATTTTATGTGTATTTTGTATATTTATATTTATACAAGTGCACATTCTTTTATTGGCATTTGGTTTATTTATTTTGATACGAATTTACATTATTTATGTGTATTTTGTATACATTTTCTTATACGTATTTACTTCATTTTATGTGTATTTTGTATATATATTTTTATAGAAATCTACGTTATTTTATGTGTATTCGTATATATATTTTGAAAGAAATTTACATTGTTTTATATGTATTTTGCATATCTATTTCAATACAAATTTACCTTATTGTATGTTCATTTTGTATATCTATTGTAATACAAATTTAAATATTTTATGTGTATTTTGGTATATATATTTTCATAAAAACTGCGTTGTTTTATGGGTATTTTGCATCTTTATTTTCATACAAATTTACATTATTTAATTAATATTCTGTGTATTTATTTTGATACTATTTTACATTATTCTATTTGTCTTTTGAATATATTTTTTTATACATATTTTTATTATTTAATGTGTATTTTATATATATATTTCATACAAATTTACGTTTTTTTAAGTGTATTTGTTTATATATTTTCATTAAAATTTACATTATTTTATGTGTATTTTGTATATGTATTTCAATACAAATTTACCTAATTTTAAGTGTATTTTGTATATTAATTTTCATACAAATTTAAATTATTTTTTGTGTATTTTTGTATAGAGTTTTATACAAATTTAAAATATTTAATGTGTATTTTGTATATCTATTTTCATACAAATAGACATTCTTTTATTGATATTTTGTCTATTTATTTTGACACGAATTTACATTATTTAATGTGTATTGTGTATATATATTTTTATACGTATTTACGTCATTTCATCTATTTTTTGTATATATATTTCTATAGAAATCTGCGTTATTTTATGTGTCTTTGTATATATATTTTGAAACAAATTTACATTGTTTTATGTGTATTTTGCATATTCTTTCAATGCAAATTTACCTTATTTTATGTGCATTTTGTATATATATATATATATATATATATATATATATATATATATATATATATATATATATATATATATATATATATATATATATATATATATATATATATATAGATATTTATATATATATATATATATTTATTTTGATATATAATTTACATTATTTTATGTATTTTGAATAAGTATTTTTCTACGTATTTACATTATTTTATGTGTATTTTGTATATATATTTTCATAAAAATTTACTTTATTTTATTGTGTGTATTTGTATCTATTATGATACAAATTTACATTATTTTATGTGTATTTTGCATTTCTATTTCAATACAAATTTACATTATAGTATGTGTATTTTGTATATTTATTTTAATACAAATTTAATTATTTTATGTGTATTTTTGTATATATTTTTTTTAAATATGAGTTATTTTATGTGTATTTTGTATATCTATTTTCATACAAATTTAATTACTTTTGTGTATTTTTGTATATACTTTTATATCAATTTACGTTATTTTATGTGTATTTTGTATATTTATATTTATACAAATACACATTCTTTTATTAGTATTTTCTTTATTTATTTCGGTACGAGTTTACATTATTTTATGTGTATTTTGTACATATTTTTTATACGTATTTACTTCATTTTATGTGTATTTTGTATATATATCTTTATAGAAATCTGCGTTATTTTATGTGTTTTCGTATATATATTTTGAAACAAATTTACATTGTTTTATATGTATTTTGCAAATCTATTTCAATACAAATTTACCTTATTGTGTGTGCATTTCGTATATTTATTTTAATACAAATTCAAATATTTTATGTGTGTTTTGGTATATATATTTTTATAAAAAATGCGTTATATTCTGTGTATTTATTTTGATACGATTTTACATTATTCTATTTGTGTTTTGTATATATTTTTTTTATACATATTTACATTATTTAATGTGTATTTTGTATATATATTTCATACAATTTTACGTTATTTTAAGTGTATTTGTTTATATATAATTTATTTCAAACTTACATTATTTTATGTGTATTTTGTATATGTATTTCAATACAAATTTGCCTAATTTTATGTGTATTTTGCATATCTATTTTCAAACAAATTTAAATAATTTTTGTGTGTTTTCGTATATATTTTTATACAAATTTTAGTTGTTTTATTTGTATTTTCTATATATATTTTCCTACAAATATACATTCTTTTATTGGAATTTTATCTATTTATTCTGATACGAATTTACTTTATTTTATGTGTATTTTGTATATATATATATATATATATATATATATATATATATATATATATATATATATATATATATATATATATATATATATATTTTTTTTTCTACGTATTTACATTATTTTATGTGTATTTTGTATATATATTTTCATAAAAATTTACTTTATTTTATTGTGTGTATTCGTATATAATTTGATACAAATTTTATACAAATTCATGTTATTTTATGTGTATTTGTATATATATTTTCATTCAAATCTACATTATTTTATAAGCATTTTTACATATATTTCATTACAAATTTACCTTATTTTATGTTTATTTTGAATATTTATTTTCTTCAATTTTAAATTATTTTATGTGTATATATGTATTTGTATTTAGGTTATTTTATGTGTATTTTCTATATATATTTTCATCAAAAATTACATTATTTTATTGGTATTTTGTTAGTTTAATTCGATACGAATTTAGATTATTTCATAAGTATTTTGTATACATATTTTTATACGCATTTACATTATTTAATGTGTGTTTTGTATATTTATTTTTATGCAAATCTACTTTATTTTATGTGTATTTGTTTAAATATAAATATACAAAAGGCACATAAAATAAGGTATATTTATGTAAAACAATATATAAAGATACACAAAAGTAATTAAATTTGTATGAAAATAGATATACAAAATACACACAAAATAAGATTAATTTGAATTGAAATATATGTACAAAATACATAAAATAAAGTAAATTTCAAAATATTTTACAAATACATATAATTACGTAAATTTTATATAAAAATATATAAACAAAATACACATTAAATAATGTAATTACGTATAAAAAATATATATACAAAATACACTATAATCATGTAATTGGTATCAAAATAAATAAACAAAATACCAATAAAATAATGTAAATTTTTATGAGAAAACATATACAAAATACACATAAAATAAATAAATTTCTATAAAAATATATGTACAAAAATGGACATAAAATAAATTTGCATTAAAAAATATATACAAAACACACATTACATAATGTAAATGAGTATAAACATATGTATACAAAATAACTATGAAAAATTCGTATCAAGTTAAATAAAGAAAATACCAATAAAATAATGTAATTTTTTAATGAAAATATATATAGAAAATACACATAAAATTACGTAAATACAAATACAAATATACACATAAAATAATTTAAAATAGAATGAAATAAATATACAAAATAATCATAAAATAAGGTAAATTTGTAATGAAAAATATGTAAAAATACCCGTAAAACAATATAAATTTGTATAAAAATATATATACAAATACACATAAAATAACATGAATTTGTATAAAATTTTTATCAAAATAAATAGGAATACACACAATAAAAAAATGTAAATTTTTATTAAAATATATATATATATATATATATATATATATATATATATATATATATATATATATATATATATATATATATATATATATATATATATATATATATATATATATATATATATATATATATATATATATATATAAATAATACAAAATAAAATGTAAATTTGTATGAAAATATATATACAAAATACACATAAAATAACTAAAATTTGTATAAAATAAATACAAAATACACAAAAATAATGTAAATTTGTTTGAAAATAGATATACAAAATACACATAAAATAGGTAAATTTGTATTGAAATACATATACAAAATACACATAAAATAATGTAAATTTGTGAAAATATATACAAAATACACATAAAATAACGTAAATTTGTATAAATATATATACAAAATACATTTGTATGAAAATATATAAACAAATACACATAAAATAACGTAAATTTGGATAAAATATATATACAAAATATACATTTAATAATGTAAATATGTATAAAAATAGTTATACAAAATACACATAGAATAATGTTAAATCGTATCAAAATAAATAAACAGAATATCAATAAAATAATTTAAATTTGTATGAAAATAAAGATGCAAAATACCCATATAATAACGCATATATGCATAAAAATATATATACAAAAATACACATGAAATAATTAAATTTGTATTGAAATAAATATACAAAATGCATATACAATAAGGTAAATTTGTATTGAAATACATAAGCAAAATACACATCAATAATGTAAATTTGTATCAAAATATATATACGAATACACATAAAATAGAGTAAATTTCTATGAAAATATACATACAAAATACATATAAAATGATGTAAATAGTATAAAAATATATATACAAAATACACCTAAAATAATGTAAATTCGTGTCAAAATAAACAAAAAAAATTCCGATAAAAGAACGTATATTTGTAGGAAAATAAATATACAAAATACACATAAAATAACAAAAATTTGTATAAAAATATATACAAAAAAAACAAAAATAATTTCAATTTTTATGAAAATTGATATACAAAATACACATATAATTAGTTAAATTTGTACATGTACAAAATACACATAAAATAATGAAAATTTGTATGAAATATATATACAAAATACACATAGAAAATAATGTAAAATCGTATCAAAATAAATACTCAGAATATTAATAAAATAATGTATATTTGTATGAAAATAAAGAAGCAAAATACCCATAAAATAACGCATATTTTTATAAAAATATATATACATAAATACACATAAAATAATTAAATTTGTATTAAAATAAATATACAAAATGCACATACAATAAGGTAAATTTGAATTGAAATAGATATGCAAAATACACATAAAACAATGTAAATTTGTTTCAAAATATATATACGAATACACATAAAATAACGTAGATTTCTATAAAAATATATATACAAAATACACATAAAATGAAGTAAATACGTATAAAAAAATATATACAAAATACACATAAAATAATGTAAATTCGTATCAAAATAAATAAACAAAATACCAATAAAAGAATGTGTATTTGTATAAATATAAATATACAAAATACACATAAAATAACGTAAATTTATATAAAACTATATACAAAAATACACAAAAGTAGTTAAATTTGTATGAAAATAGATATACAAAATAAACATAAAATAAGCTAAATTTGAATTGAAATATATATATATACAAAATACATCATATAATGTAAATTAGTATCAAAATATTTATACAAATACTCATATAATAACGTAAATTTGTATAAGAACACATAAACAAAATACACATTAAATAATGTAAATACGTATAAAAAATATGTACAAAATCCACATATAATCATGTAATTCGTATCAAAATAAATAAACAAAATACCAATAATATAAAGTAAATTTGTATGAGAAAACATATACAAAATACACATAAAATAACACTAATTTCTTTAAAAATATATGTACAAAAATGCACATAAAATAAAGTAAATTTGCAAATAAATATATATACAAAACAGACATTAAATAATGTAAATGCGTATAAAAACATGTATACAAAATACCTTTGAAATAATCTAAATTCGAATCGAATTAAATTATCAAAATACCAATAAAATAATGTAATTTTGGATGAAAATATATATAGAAAATACACATAAAATAACCTAAATACAAATACATATATAAACATAAAATATTTTAAAATTGCATGAAATGAATATATAAAATAAAAATAAAATAAGGTAAATTTGTAATGAAATATATGTAAAAATACACAAAAAATAATGTAAATTTATATGAAAATATATATTCAAATACACATAAAATAACATCAATTTGTATAAAATTTGTATCAAAATATATACGAATACACACAATAAAATAACGTAAATTTTTATGAAATTATGTATATACAAAATACACATAAAATAAAGTAAATATATATATAAATATATATATATATATAATATATATTAATGTAAATAAATCAAAATAAATCAATCAAATAAAAGAATGTATATTTGCAGGAGAAATATATATATACAAAATACAAATAAAATAACTAAAATTTGAAAAAATATATATACAAAAATACACAAAAATAGTTTAAATTTGTTTGAAAATAGATGTGCAAAATATACATAAAATTAGGCAAATTTGTATTGAAATACATACAAAAAACACACATAAAATAATGTAAATTTGAATGAAAATATATAAACAAATACACATAAAATAACGTAAATTTGGATAAAATATATATACAAAATATACATTAAATGATGTAAATTTGTATAAAAATATATATACAAAATACACATAGAATAATGTTAAATCGTATCAAAATAAATAAACAGATTATCAATAAAATAATATAAATTTGTATGAAAATAAAGATGCAAAATACTTATATAATAACGCATATTTATATAAAAATATATATAAAAAAATACATATAAAATAATTAAATTTGTATTAAAATAAATATACAAAATGCACATACAATAAAGTAAATTTGTATTTAAATACATATACAAAATACACATAAAATAATGTAAATTTGTATGAAATGAAAACAAATACACATAAAGTAACGTACATTTGTATAAAATATATATACAAAATACATATAGAATAATGTAAAATCGAATCAAAATCAATACACAGAATATCAATAAAATAATATAGATTTGTATGAAAATAAAGATGCAAAATACCCAAAAAATAAAGCATATTTTTATAAAAATACATATACAATAATACACATAGAATAATTAAATTTGTATTAAAATTATTATACAAAATGCAAATACTATAAGGTAAATTTGTATTGAAAAAATATGCAAAATACACATAAAACAGTGTAAATTTGTTTAAAAATCTGTATTCGAATACTTATAAATCAACGTATATTTCTATAGAAATATATATACATAATACACATGAAATGATGTAAATACGTAAAAAAATATATATGCAAAATACACATTAAATAATGTAAATTCGCGTCAAAATAAATAACAAAATATCAATAAAAGAATGTGTATTTGTTTGGAGATAGATATACAATATACACATAAAATAACCTAAATTTGTATAAAACTATATACTAAAATACACAAAAGTAATTTAAATTTGTATGAAAATAAATATACAAAATACACATAAAATTAGGGTAATTTGTATTGAAATACATTTACAAAATACACCTAAAATAATGTAAATTTGAATGAAAATATATAAACAAATATCTTTAAAATAACGTAACTTTCTATAAAATATATATACGAAATACACATTAAATAATATAAATATGTATAAAAAAAATTTATACAAAACACAAATAGAATAATGTAAAATCGTATCAAAATTTGTATGAAAATTAAGATGCAAAATACCCATAAAATAACGCATTTTTTATAAAAATATATATACCAAGAACCACATAAAATATTTGAATTTGTATTAAAATAAATATACAAAATGCACATACAATAAGGTAAATTTATATTGAAATAGAAATACAAAATACATATAAAACAATGTAAATTTGTTTCAAAATATATATACGAGTACACATAAAATAACGTAGATTTATATGAAAATATATATACAAAATACACATAAAATGAAATAAATACGAATAAAAAAAGGTATACAAAATACACATAAAATAACGTAATCTCGTATCAAAATAAATAAGCAAAATACTAGTAAAAGAACGTGTATTTGTATAAATATAAATATACAAAATACACATACAATAACGTAAATTTATATAAAACTATATACAAAAATACTCAAAAGTAATTAAATTTGTGTGAAAATAGATATACAAAATACGCATAAAATAAGCTAAATTTGAATTGAAATATATATACAAAATACATAAAACAATGTAAATTTATATCAAAATATTTATACAAATACACATATAATAACGTAAATTTGTTTAAAAATATATAGACAAAATACAAATTAAATAATGTAAATACGTATAAAAAATATGTACAAAAAACACATATAATCATGTAATTCGTATCAAAATAAATGAACAAAATACCAATAAAATAATATAAATTTGCATGAGAAAACATATACAAATAAAATAAAATTAAATTAAATAACGCAAGTTTCTATAAAAATATATGTACAAAAATGTACATTAAATAAAGAAAATTTGCATAAAAAATATATATACAAAAAACACATTAGATAATGTAAATGAGTATAAAAATATGTATAAAAAATACCTATGAAAAAATCTAAATTCGTATCGAATTAAATTAAGAAAATAACTATAAAATAATGTAATTTTCGATGAAAATATATATAGAATATACACATAGAATTACTTAAATACAAATACAAATATACACATAAAATAATTTAAGATTGAATGAAATAAATATACAAAATTCTCATAAAATAAGGTAAATTTGTAATGAAAAATATGTAAAAACACACATAAAATAATATAAATTTGTATGAAAATATATATACAAATACACAAAAATAACATGAATTTGTATAAAAATTTTATCAAAATAAATACGAATACACACAATAATATAATGTTAAATTTTATTAAAATATATATACAAAATACACATAAAATAATGTAAATACGTAGAAAAATATATATACAAAATACACAGAAAATAATGTAAACCCATATCAAAATAAATATACAAATTTTCCAATAAAAGAATGTATATCTGCAGGAAAATATATATACAAAATACAAATTAAATAACTAAAATTAGTATAAAAACATATACAAAAATACACAAAAATAATTTAAATCTGTTTGAAAAAAGATATGCAAAATGCACATCAAACTAGGCAAATTTGTATTGAAATACATATACAAAATACACATAAAATAATGTAAATTTGTATGAAAATATATAAACAAATACACATAAAATAACGTAAATTTGGATAAAATATATATACAAAATATACATTAAATAATGTAAATATGTATAAAAATATATACACAAAATACTCATAGAATAATGTTAAATCGTATCAAAATAAATAAACAATATCAATAATATAGTGTAAATTTGTATGAAAATACAGATGCAAAATGCCCATATAATAACGCATTTTTGCATAAAAATATATATACAAAAACAAACATGAAATAATTAAAATTGTATTGAAATATATATACAAAATACTTATACAATAAAGTAAATTTGGGTTGAAATAGATATGCAAAATACACATCAATAATGTAAATATGTATCAAAATATATATGAGAGTACTCATAAAATAGAGTAAATTTCTATGAAAATATACATAAAAAATACATATAAAATGATGTAAATAGTATAAAAATATATATTCCAAATACACCTAAAATAATGTAAACTCGTATCAAAATAAATAAACAAAATTCCAATAACAGAACGTATATATGTAGAAAAATAAATATACAAAATACACATAAAATAACGAAAATTTGTATAAAAATATATACAAATAATAATAATAATACTTTCAGTTTTTATGAAAATAGATATACAAAATACACAAATAATTATATAATTAGTTAAATTTGTCTTTAAATACATGTACAAAATACACATAAAATAATGTAAATTTGTATGAAATGAAAACAAATACACATAAAATAACGTACAATTGTATAAAATATATATACAAAATACACATAGAATAAAGTAAAATCGAATCAAAATAAATACACAAAATATCAATAAAATAATTTAAATTTGTATGAAAATAAACATGCAAAATACCCATAAAATAAAGCATATTTTATTAAAAATACATATACAAAAATACACACAGAATAATTAAATTTGTATTAAAATTAATATACAAAATGCACATACAATAAGGTAAATTTGTATTGAAAAAATATGCAAAATACACATAAAACAGTGTAAATTTGTTTCAAAATATATATACGAATACACATAAAATAACGAAGATTTCTATAGAAATATATATACACACGAAATAATGTAAATACGTATAAAAATATATATAAAAAATACACATTAAATAATGTAAATTCGCGTCAAAATAAATAAACAAAATATCAATAAAAGAATGTGTATTTGTATGAAAATAGATATAAAAAATACACATCAAATACCCTAAATTTGTATAAAACTATATACAAAAATACACAATAATAATTTAAATTTGTATGAAAATAAATATACCAAATACACATAAAATTATGTAAATTTGTATTTCAATACATATAAAAAATACACTTAAAATAATGTAAATTTGAATGAAAATATATAAACAAATACATTTAAAATAATATAAATTTGTATAAAATATATATACAAAGTACACATTAAATAATGTAAATATATATAAAAAATATATATACAAAACACAAAAAGAATAATGTAAAATCGTATCAAAATAAATACACAGAATGTTAATAAAATAATGTAAATTTGTATGAAAATTAAGATGCAATATACCCATAAAATAACGCATTTTTTATAAAAATATATATACAAAATTCACATAAAAAAATTGAATTTGTATCAAAATAAATATACAAAATGCACATACAATAAGGTAAACCTGTATTGAAATAGATATGCAAATTTGTTTCAAAATATATATACGAATACACATAAAATAAGGTAGATTTCTATAAAAATGTATATAAAATACACGTATAAAAAATGTATACAAAATACACATAAAATAATGTAAATTCGTATCAAAATAAATAAACAAAATACCAATAAAAGAATGTGTATTTGTATTAATATAAATATACAAAATACACATAAAATAACGTAAATTTGTATAAAACAATACACAAAAATACACATAAGTAATTAAATTTGTATGAAAATAGATATACAAAATACACACAAAATAACCTTAATTTGAATTGAAATATATATACAAAGTACATAAGATAATGTAAATTTGTATAAAAATGTTTATAAAAATAAATATATAATAAAGTGAATTTGTATAAAAATATATAAACAAAAGTCTCATTAAATAATGTAAATACGTATAAAAAATTTGTACAAAATACATATATAATAATGTAACTAGTATCAAAATACATAACCAATATACCAATAAAATTATGTAAATTTGTATGAGAAAACATATACAAAATACACATAAAATAAAGCTTATTTCTTTAAAATTATATGTACAAAAATGCATATAAAATAAAGTAAATTTGCATAAAAATATATATACAAAACACACATTAAATAATGTATATGCGTATAAAAAATTTGTACAAAATACACATATAATAATGTAATTCGTATCGAATTAAATTAACAAAATACCAATAAAATAATGGAATTTTGGATGAAAATATATATAGAAAATATATATAAAATAACCTAAACACAAATACAAATATACATATAAAATAATTTAAAACTGAATAAAATAAATATACAAAATAAACATAAAATAAGGTAAATTTGTAATGAAATATATGTACAAAATACACATAAAATAATATAAATTTGAATGAAAATATATATACAAATACACAAAAAAATACATGAATTAGTATAGAAATATATATTCAAAATAAACATTAAATAATGTATAAAAATATATATACAAAGTACATATAAAATAATGTAAATTCTTATCAAGATAAATCGACAAAATACCAATAAAATAATATATATTTGAATGAAAATAAAGTTACAAAATACACATAACATAAGTAAAATTTGTATTAAAATATATATAAAAATACCCAGAAATAATTTGAATTTTTACGAAAATAGATATATAAATTACACATAAAACTAGGTAAATTTCTTTTGAAATATATATACAAAATACCCATAAGATATTGTAAATTTTTGTCAACATATATCAACAAATACACGTAACGTAACGTAACGTAACGTAACGTAAATTTGTATAAAATATATATACAAAATACACATTAAATTAAGGAAAAATGTATAAAAAAATTTATACAAAATATACATAGAATAATGTAAAATCGTATCAAAATAAATGAACAGAATATCTATAAAATAATGTAAATTTCTATGAAAATAAAGATGCAAAATACCCAAAAAATAACGCATATTTGTATAAAAATATATATACAAAAATATACATAGAATAATTTTTTAAAAATTAATATACAAAATGCATATACAATAAGGTAAATTTGTATTGAAAAAATATGCAAAATACACATAAAATAGTGTAAATTTGTTTCAAAATCTATATACGAATACACATAAAATAACGTAGATGTCTATTGAAATATATATATACAAAATACACATGAAATGATGTAAATACGTATAAAAATATATATACAAAATACACATTAAATAATGTAAATTCGCGTCAAAATAAATAAACAAAAAATCAATAAAAGAATGTGTATAACTATGAAAATAGATATTCAAAATACACATAAAATAACCTAAATTTGTATAAAACTAAATAAAAAATTACACAAAAATAATTTAAATTTGTATGAAAAGAAATTTACAAAACATAAAATTAGGGAAATTTTTATTGAAATACATATACAAAATACACATAAAATAATGTACATTTGAATGAAAATATATAAACAAATACACTTAAATTACCGTAAATTTGTATAAGATATATATACAAAATTCACATTAAATAATATGTATATGTATAAAAAAATATATTTAAAACACAAATAGAATAATGTAAAATTGTATCAAAATAAATACACAGAATATTAATAAAATAATGTAAATTTGTATGAAAACTAGATGCAAAATACCCATAAAATAACGCATTTTTTATAAAAATATATATACCAAAACACACATAAAATATTTGAATTTTTATTAAAATAAATATACAAAATGCACATACAATAAGGTAAATTTGTATTGAAATAGATATGCAAAATACATATAAAACAATGTAAATTTGTTTCAAAATATATATACGAACACATAAAATAAGGCAAATTTTTATGAAAATATATACCCAAAATACACATAAAATAATGTAAATACGTAGAAAAATATATATACAAAATCCACATAAAATAATTTAAACTCGTATCAAAATAAATAAACAAAAATCCAATAAAAGAATGTATATTTGTAGGAAAAATAAATAAACAAAATACCAATAAAGATTGTGTATTTGGATAAATATAAATATACAAAATACACATACAAAATAAACATAAAATAAGGTAGATTTGTAATAAAATATATGTACAAAATACACATAAAATAATGTAAATTTATATGAAAATATATATACAAATACACATAAAATACCATGAATTTGTATAAAAATATATATTCAAAATAAATATTAAATAATGTAAAAGCGTATAAAAATATATATACAAAGTACATATAAAATAATGTAAATTCGTATCAATATAAATCAGCAAAACACCAATAAAATAATATATATTTGAATGAAAATAAATTTACAAAATACACATACAAACTTGAGTTTGTATGAAAATAGATATACAAAATACACATAAAACTAGGTAAATTTCTTTTGAAATGTATATACAAAATACCCATAAAATATTGTAAATTTGTGTCAAAATATATAAACAAATACACATAAAATAACGTAAATTTGTATGAAAAATATATACAAAATACACATAGAATAATGTCAATTCGTATCAAAATGAATGAGTAGTATATCAATAAAATAATGTAAATTTGAATGAAAATAAAGATGCAAAATACCCAAAAAATAAAGCATATGTTTATAAAAATACAGATACAGAAATACACATCGAATAATTAAATTTGTATTAAAATTAATATACAAAATGCGTATATAATAATGTAAATTTGTATTGAAAAAATATGCATCATACACGTTTACTCATACAAATTTATATTATTTTATTGGTATTTTGTTTATTTATTTTGATACGAATTATATGATTATATGTGTATTTTGTACATATTTTTTTATACGTATTTACATTATTTAATGTGTATTTTGTTTATATATTTTCATACAAATTTACGTTATTATATGTGTATTTGTATAAATATTTTGATACAAATTTACTTTATTTCATGTATTTTGTATATATATTTCAATTCAAATTTAGCTTATTTTGTGTGTATTTTGTATATATTTTCATACAAATTTAATTACTTCTGTGTATTTTTGTATATAGTTTTATATAAATTTACGTTATTTTATGTGTATTTTGTATATTTATATTTATACAAATACACATTCTTTTATTGGTATTTTGTTTATTTATTTTCATACGAATCTACATTATTTTTTTTTGTGTATTTTGTATACATTTTTTTATACGTATTTACTTCATTTTATGTGTATTTTGTATATATATTTTTATAAAAATCTACGTTATTTTATGTGTATTCGTATATATATTTTGAAACAAATTTACATTGTTT